>NW_007734619.1:60300-62026 GCF_000696425.1 Galeopterus variegatus | reverse complement strand
CCTCTCCATTGGTATAAACTAAAATGAATGCGCACAAAATAAAATTATTAAAAGGAGGCATATAAACAAAGTGGTATGCATTAGATACAGGAGGATGGTTGCTTATGGAAGAAGAATAGACATAGAAATGAAAATAAGGAAAATAAAGATGAAAAAGGCCTTGTGTGGACAAAAGCTGATAGTCTGTCATGAATTGAGGAGTATTATTACTTTTGTCTTCTGCAGCTGAGGTCCTCTCTGACAAGAAAGATTTATGGAAAAAAAGTATATGTTCATTGTATAAAAATACGAAAAATACAAGAAAGAAAGAAAATTTAAATCACTTGTAATTCTACTACTTTGAGATAACCCCTGAAAATATTTTGGAATTTATTTTTTCTTTTGTTTTGTGTGTGTGTGTGTGTGTGTGTGTGTGTGTGTGTGTGTGTTCTGCAATATTCATAGTCTAGGCTCTCTGTATTCATATGAGAAGCCACAGTTCTAATTAATGTATACAGCACATGCTTCCTCATTTGACACCACCATATTTCTGAATTTTCTAATTCATGTTTACATTATTCTTTTATGTCCTGAATCATTTTTTCTAATGACTTGAGCTTATTTTGAAATAGTATGTAATAGTTTAGTTTTTTAAAAAAATATGTCATTATAGCATAATTTCATCATCTTTAGGAATGTTATGCTATTCCATTTTATTGTTCTTATTACAACTGTATAGAATTTTACCTTGATGCATTTCTGTTGCTTATTTTTATGTAAATTTAGTTTNTATGAAAGTGTTCTAGTGAATTGAATTATGTCCCCCCAAAACTCACTGAAGCTTGAATTGTGTCACCCACATTTTATGGATTGGAAACTTAGCCCCCAGTGTAACTGTTAAGAGGGTGGGAAATCCTATTATGGTAATTGAAAGGTGGAGCCTTGAAGAGGTGATTGGATTGTAGGACCATGCAGCAGTGAATGGATTAAAAATGGTGGCCAGGGATGTGGTTCTGAGGGTTTTAAAATAAGAGGAGAGTCTGTCTCTCTTTCTCTGCTGTCTCCCTCTGCTCTCTCTGCTCCACCATTTTAATACCCTGTGTCACTGAAGTCACCACCAAGACCCTCAACAGATATTTTCCCTTGACTTTGGACTTCCCAGCCTCTGAAACTGTAAGCAATAAATTTTGTTTTCTTTATAAATCATCCAGTTTCAAGTATTTTGTTATAAGCAACAGAAATGGACTAATACAGAAAACTGGTACCAGAGAGTTGGGGTGTTGCTTATAACAGATACTTGAAAATGTGGAAACAGCTTTGGGACTGGGTGTTGAGGAGAGGTTGGGGGAGTTTGGAGGACTCAGAAGAAGAGAAAAAGATGAGGGAAAGTTTGGAATGTCTTAAAGACTGGTTACGTGGTGGCGAGCAGAATGCTGATAGAAATATGGACTGTAAAGACCACTTTAAGGAGGTCTCGGATAGAAAGAAGGAGTTTGTTAGAAACTGGAACAAAGATCACCCTCACTGTGAACTGGCAAGAAATTTGGCTGCATTGTGCTCATGCCCTAGGATTTTGTGGAAGTTGGAACTTGGGAGTTGTGAACCAGAGCATTTGGTGAAAGAAATTTCTCAGCAGCAAAGCATTAAGGAAATTACATGGTTGCTTGTAACTGCTTATGCTGAGTAATGTGGCAAAGGCATAATATAAAGCCCCATTTTAAAAGGGAAGCAGAGTGTGGAGATTTGG
>NW_007734619.1:57489-59480 GCF_000696425.1 Galeopterus variegatus | reverse complement strand
ATGTGGCAAAGGCATAATATAAAGCCCCATTTTAAAAGGGAAGCAGAGTGTGGAGATTTGGAAAATTTGCAGCCTGGCCATGAGAGAGAAGCAGAGAGCATTTTCAGAAGAAAAATTCAATGGTACTAGGAAGATTAACACAAAAGTACGGGATTATCAACAGAAGGGGAAAAAGGCCCTGAAGGCATTGCAGAAGCCTCTGGGGCCAACCTTCTATTTCAGGCCCAAAGGCCTGGAGAGACAAAGTCGTCTTGGGGAACAGGCCTGAGGCACCCTCCACAGGCTCACTGCTCAGGACCACCTCAGGAAGCTGCTTCTAGCGACAGCACCCCAGCTACTTTGGTGCTCTAGCCATGGGTAAATTGACCCTAGGTGTGGCTGGACCCACAGCTTTTGAAAATACAAGCCAGAAGCCTTGGCAGAGTCCACATGGTGTTAAGTTTGCAGGCTTGCAAAATGCTAGAGCTCTGAAGACTTGGGAGCCTCCACCCCAATTTCAAAGGGTGTATAGAAAAGCCCAGGGACTCAGGAAGAGATTTGCCTCAGGGGCAGATTCACCACATAGAGTCTTCACTAGAGCAATGCTGAGTAGAAATGTGGGGTCAGATTTGCAGCAGATAAACCCCATCAGCACCTTTCCTAGTGGAGCTGCGAGAGTGGGACTGCCATAGAGCCCCCAGACTTGTGGGCCTACCAGAGTGGAATGCCAGCCTGTGAGAGCTAAAGTATCAACTGAGACCAGGAAAGCCATAGGAGCAGGGCTGCCTGAGGACTTGGGGACTCAACCCCCACACTATTNACCAGGAAAGCCATAGGAGCAGGGCTGCCTGAGGACTTGGGGACTCAACCCCCACACTATTATGCAGAGGACATGGAACATGGACTCAAGGTACATGACTCACCAGCTTTTAGATTTGATGCCTGCCCTGCTGCATTCTGGACTTTTTTGGTACCTAGTACGCCTTTCTTTTGTCCTATTTTTCCCTTTTGGAATGGGAACATGTACTCTATTTTTGTTTCACCATTGTATCTTGAAAGTAGATAGCTTGTATTGATTTCCTAGATGGGACTTTGAACTTTGGACCTTTGAGTTGAAACAAGTTAAGACTTTGGGGATGAAATGAATGTATTTGCTTGTGAGAAGAACATGAATTTAGGGGGGGCCAGGGACAGAATGTAGTGGATTGAATTATAGCCCCCAAAACTCACTGAAGCTTCAATTGTGTCCCCCAAGTTTTATGTATTAGAAACTTAGCCCCACTGTGACTGTTAAGACGGTGGGAAATCCTATTATGGTAATTGAAAGGTGGGGCCTTGAAGAGATGATTGGATTGTAGGACCGTGTAGTAGTGAATGGATTAAAAATGGTGGTCAGGGACATGGTCCTGAGGGCTTTAAAAGAAGAGAGAGGCGAGTCTGTCTGTCTGTCTGTCTCTCTCTCTCTCTGCTCTCTCTGCTCTGCCATTTCTTAATGTGATACCCTGCCATCACTGGAGTCACCACCAAGACCCTCAACAGCTGTGTTCCCTGGACTTTGGACTTCCCAGCCTCCGAAACTGTAAGCAATAAATTTTATTTTCTTTATTAATCACCCAGTTTCAAGTACTTTGTATAAGCAAGAGAAATGGACTAACACAGTGTTCATTTCACCACTCTCATCAATAGTTTGCCAATTTAATAGGTTCAAAATTTTATGTTTATTTAAAAATATATTTCTTTGATTAAACTTGAAAATTTAATCATATGTTATTGGTCTTTTGAAATTCTTGTATTATGAATTATCCACTTTGTAATTTATTTTGTAAATTACAAAATAAACCATACCACCATCAACAACCAAAATTTTCTCTGTCTTCCTCTCAGTAAATGGCACTGCAGCCCACCTAGGTCCTATACAGTAAACCACGATTCTTCCTGCATCTCACTCTTTTTACCATTTACATCCAGTCCTTTCTCAAGATCTCTATACTCTGCCTCAAAAAAAAAAAAAA
>NW_007734619.1:55279-56453 GCF_000696425.1 Galeopterus variegatus | reverse complement strand
TTTCTACCTTTTTGAGTTATTTGTAGCCTAATATGTAGCTAATTTTAATAGGTGTTTATGTATAAAAACAAGGTATATTCTCCACTATTAGGATAAAGTGCTTATTATATACTTATGGAATCTGTCTTATGGTTTTTGGGTCTTTTATGTCCTCACTAACATTTTGTCCTCTTGATCTATCTAAATCTGAGAGACATGTGCTAAAGTTTCCTATTTTCAATGTGTGTCTATTTCTCCTTTCATCTGTAGTTTCTGCTTTATGAAAGTTGCTACTGGTATTTGGTGAATAGATATTAATATCTTCACTGAGAATTGTAGTCTTTAGCATTACAGAGTGTCCTACTTTACATTGTTTAATTCTTCTTGGCCTGAATTCTACCTTGTTTCAGATCAAGATCATGGCCCCTGCTTTCTTCTTCCTTGCCTTTGCTTGGTATATTTTTGTGTATGCTTTTATCTTTACTCTTTTCAATTCATTTTATTTTAGATATGTCTTTTGCATACAGCATAAAGTTGAATTTTGCTTTTAAAACATCTGAAAATCTTTTTCTTACGTTATTTTTTTTAAGTTAAGCCCCCTAACATGTATTGATACAACTGATACGTTTGGTCTCAGTTCTATAATAGAGTATTATGTTGTATAAGTGTGTATGCATGTATTTTAGTCTTTGCTCTTTCTCCTCTGCTATTTTCTTTTCTATTTAGTAAGATCTGAACTCTTTCTAATGGTTAGCTTTATACTAATACCTTTGTACAATGCCTTTAACCACAACTTTGTTTTAAAACAGTTTCTTTCTATTATCGATATTAATGTCAGCAAGTAACGGCTTCTTTTCCTCTCTTGCAAGTCATAAGTAAAATCTTAATGTTTGTAGAACAAAATATACTTAGGCTTCAAGTTCTTCATTTATCTTTTTTTTCGGGGGGGGGGTATTGCCTTTATTTATTTGATAATCTGGATGATACTTATGTTGCTTTGCCTCCCATGGATTTGTCACCCCTTTTCCCCTGGGTAACGGAGCTGCCAAAGATTACTCAAAGCCCATCTATTTTGAGCAGTGAGAAGCCCCAGAAAGAGATTAATATCCCAAAACTTCCTCAAGCACAAGGAGTCATTCCTTCCATTTGGGAAATTAACCACGAATTGGGGTTCTCTTCCTGCATTTATTCTCCA
>NW_007734619.1:39387-54745 GCF_000696425.1 Galeopterus variegatus | reverse complement strand
TTACAGGAAGAGACATAGGTGGGGTTTTGCTAAGTACAGTTTAACAAGTTTTACAATAGAATCTGGTAACATTCAATAAAAACAAGTGAGACGACATTCTGTTAGGCAAGTAAGTGATCCACTAACAAAGGCTTGATTTAGCCAACATTCCTTTTCCCTACAGAAGCTTTTTAGTAACTTTACATATCAATTAGTAACTTGTCTGTCTTTCAGCCAGCAACCTTGCTGTGTTACAATTCTTATCTTGCAACAGAGATTCAATAGCCTGGGGAAAATTTCCTGTCCTTTGCAAGGTCAATATTTGAAACTGCAAGGCTTTGGAAAACCAGGCCCTGTGAAGTACATTTGCTTTATGAATCCTCTACATACTTATGCTGCTGTATTGAAACACTAATAGAAACAAATATGTCCACAAACTTCTCTATTGAAGAACAAGTTTGCTTTGCTGTAAGCCCAAGTCTATCACATGAAATTGCTGAGCAAAGGAAAAACAAAAATCAGTCTTTGTTTTTGGACTATGGCTTTCAAAATCAGACTCTTCTGCCCAGGTCCTGTTGTAAGCCTTCGCAGAATTAACTAATAGACACCCACTATGAATGCTATTTATCTGTTGTAAACGATATCTTCACTCCTAATACCAATGAGCCAATCAGCAAGTTTATTCTACTTTCTATTTACTCTACTCCTTTTTCCCCCCTTTTCTAACTGGTTGTATTATTTCTCCAATATCAGAGCCTGGACATGCACACTGTATTTTGTTATATTTACCTCCATTTTTGAGTCTTTAAATGCTTACTTCCCTGACCCCAGACCTTATGAAGAAGCTTCTCCAGATAGTATATTTTTCTGAAACTCTTTCTGGGGCAGATTCCTGTGGAAAGGCTTATGGAAATAACATTCGTTAAAGTGTTGCATGTTTATAACTCTTTATAGCCTTTATATCATGTTGCATGTTTGACCGAATATAAGAACCTTGGCTCATATTTTTTCCTTTAGTTCTTTAACAATATTTTTTCTTTGTTTTATAGCTTAAAAAGTTGCTGCTGAGAAATTGGGTGTTACTCTCATTTTTCTCTCATTTATTTGTTACTGGATTTATGTATGTGTGTGTTGGTGGTGGGGAGCGTTGCAGGGGAGACTGTGATTCTGGATTCTCGAGGCAATTTTCTCTTACCTTTATAGTCTAATGCTCATTTTTCTCTCATTTATTTGTTACTGGATTTATGTATGTGTGTGTTGGTGGTGGGGAGCATTGCAGGGGAGACTGTGATTCTGGATTCTCGAGGCAATTTTCTCTTACCTTTATAGTCTAATATATGCCTTGGTGTTGACTGCTCTTATTCCATGTACAAGGAGTGTGAATTTTCAATAGATTCAATTATCCTTGTTTTTCCAGAAAAGTTTTTTTAAACTAGTTTTAAGTATTTTTTTTTTTTCTGCTCCATTGCTTCAATGTCCTTCTTCAGGAACAACTAACTGTTAAATGCATATTTGATCACCTTTGCAGGTTTTCTCCATCAGTTTTTCAAATCCTTTTAATATTTTTCTTTAAATCTGACTGGTTTGGTTTTGTTTGCATCTGTTAGCTATCTATCCTACTTTACAGTGTTTTTTCTGGTGCCAATTCACTCTTACGTTCCTCTTATTTTAGTTTTATTTCTGAATATTCTTTCCTTTTCCAACTTAGTTTGGTATTTGTCAATCTTCTCGTATCTTCCTATCTCCTAGCAATATAATTTCCGAGATTTTGAATTTCCTAATCATATGATTCTTTCAAAGCTTTTAGTATTTTCTTTTCCATACTTTGAAATATTATGCAGTTTCCATCAGCCTTGAGGTCACATTTTTTTCTGATGTGCTCTAATTGTTGGAACATGGTTATGTGAATTTTTCTTACTTTTTAAACAATAACTGTGAATAGAGTTGGTTGCATTTTTTTCCACACTTTTAGATGAGGTGGATTTTCCTAGCAAGGCAGCTGGCAGAAAATTTAATTTGAGAAAATATTTTTTAAATGGAGACATAATAGCATGTTTGTATATAACTGGAAATGACCCAGTAGAGGAAAAAAGGATTGTGTAAGGAGAAAGAGAACTGTCAGAAGGATTTTCTTAACTAGATCACAAAGGATGGGATTCCACAGCAAAACTTCTTACTAGACAAATGCAGATTTCAATTGTCTACACCAGATTCTCAGAGGATGGGGTGGGGGGAGGCTAAGGACAGTAAAACAGGCAGGAATTAGTCCAAAAGAATAACTACTGGCATTTGTGCTATCATCCCTGTGGATGAAGTTACAATGCATCAAAATGCCTGTAAAGTACCAGATTGTTTACGGAATTAAATGGCTCAGAGGCATTGCATAATCTTTTCCTGCCATTTAGGAGGGTAGAAGGCAGCACTACATGTGTGTTTTAGAAGGGTTTTCAACCAATAAGTATTGAAATAAAACTCTATTTCCAAGTAATTTGCAACCAACCAGAAACTTGTCATCTGCTTTCCCAGAACTGTTATACTTCTTTTGTTTCCATTTAAGCAAGTTATAATATTTTCTGTATTGAAATGGGATGAATCTATAGGTACATTCTTCAGAACATTATTTGAACTTCCCAGTCCATGGTCTACAAAGATTCTACTGGATATAAATATACATGTACTGTTTTTCCTTATGTTACTTATCTTCATTTCTTGGATTCTACTCAACAACTATCAATTGATTTTGATATTAAACTCAAAGCCTGTATATTTTCTCAGATATACTGTTCTTTTGGTTGAAGCCCACTTTGCTGATATCACCTAAAAAGAGATTGGATTTATCAGCAAAAGAAAAGTAGGTGAAAACCAGAACAGATGTCAATAATTACATGAGGCACTAATTAGCACTACCTACATGAAACAAGCTTGTCTTTCTTAATATTCTACTTGCACACTGTCACTCCCCATCCTGAAGAAACATCCTGTACATGGTGGCACTGTTGTATTCTGTCATAAAAGCACCATTAATATGTCTGAACAGTTTCTGACTTCAGGGCTTTCCAGCTGACAGACAAAAGGCACTTTCATTATTAGTTATTTTTTCTAGTCCTAATTATATATTATTTTTAATAATTATTTAAGTGCTTCAGACCACAATCTAAAATACAAATAAATAAACATAGCAGCCTCAAATAATCTGTGTTATCTGAAAGGCCTAAATACATGTTTATCTTACTTTCTTGTGTAAAGTTTGATAATCCAGTTAAAGTGCTTGAACTTGCCTTTTTATGCTGAATACACTGAGTTTTATAAATTCAGCCATAAGTATTTCTAGGTTTAAAAAGTAATCAGGAATGATTAAAACAGATAGTAGAAAGACTCCACACTTTTCTCTCCTCTCAAAAATATACAAAAATGATTATAAAAAGAACTTAAAATAGAGTATTCCATTATTCCACCCTTAATAAATTTAGAAATGACAGTAATCACACACACACACACACACACACACACACACACACACCCTCTGAAGAATGTGTGCCAGACATAAACTTTGAGGCAAATCAATTACAGGACATAAAGTTTTAATATGTGGCTTTTTAAAAAAATCTCAAGAGAATAACAAGTGAGACAACTCTGAATGGCTCTATTACAAAGTCAGGTTGAAGAGATGAGGACTTGGAAAGGCAGATGAGAAAGTTTTGAGATAAGTAGAAAGACTCTATCAGGCCTTATCTCCCATCCTGCCTTCAGTAAGGAGCAGTTCAGACTCAGGAAAGAGGAATTCTTGTCCTGGGCCCCACGCTTTAAAGGGTCTTGTATATCTTGTCCATCAGAAACACACACAAGTGAATTCATTAAAATATATACGGCCCTCTGTCATGAAGAATTCAATGCTCAGCAGTGCTGCCACACAACTACACCTCAGTTCTTGGGACTAGCTGCATTCACACCACAGGAGACTCGTCCATAGCTCTTGCTGAATGCGTCTGAGCTTCTTGAGGGAGTGTGGCTTGTGCCATCAGAGATGGGCACTGCTTCACAGCTCAGGAAGGATGTTTGTAGCTAAAGCGCTTAGGGAAGAGAAAAGGACAAATTAATTAACTTGTAAAGTTCATCTTAGAGATTATAAATGTAGCATTTCTTTACACAATGAAGATTTGTTTCCCAATAATGCCAACCATCTGTTTTCTTGCTTTATTTTATGTTCTAATCCTGGTTCTAGAGGTATGCACAGTATAGTTGTGGTATTTATCATAGTTGCACACAGTGACTGAGGAACATTTAACAATATTAAAAAATTCATATTCTTTTTATATTTGTATAAATGTAGGTCTAGTTGTAACATACTTAAAGCTAAACGCACATTCCTGATATTGGCAGCTACATGGACATTGAATGCTGGACATTGCTGGAAACACTAGATTGAGATTTTATCTCATTTGAAAAGCAACTTGAAAGAATTGAGGAACATATCACTACCTTTGATTTTCTCTAAAATATCTCTATATTGAAGCATTTGAACGAAGAACTACATGATTTTAGATTTTATTTTGAGATGGTGAAAACAAGTAGAGCCACTTGTTTGGAGAAAACATAAAATATTTTAAATTTATCAATGAAATGAGTTACATGCTACTCCATTACACAGCTCAAATATGGTGTATTAGTTTGCTAAGACTGCTGTAAAAAAGTGCTACAAACTGGGTGGCTTAAACAACAGAAATGTGTTATCTCACAGTTCTGGAGTCTACAAGTCCAAGATCAACAAGTTGACAGGGTTGTTTCCTTATGAAGGTTGTCAGAAGGAATCTGTTCTATGCTCCTCCACTTCTGGTGGTTTGCTGGCAATTTCCAGCATTCCGTAACCTACAGTTGCCTCTCCCAGTCTCTACCTTCATGTTCACCTGGTATTCTCCTTGTGGATGGGTCTGTGTCCATACTACTTTTTATAAGGACACCAGTCATATTGGATTAAGAGCCCACTTACTCCAGTATTACCTCTTCTTAACTAATTACATTTGCGAAAACTCTATTTCCAAATACGGTCACATTCTGAGGTGGTGGGGGTTACGATTACAACATATAAATTTGGGGGGAGGGACATGATTAAACCTATAATACATAGTATGTTAAATTTAACAGAGTTGAATTTTTTTCAAAATTAATGATAACTAGGGACTATAAAGTCCTTAAAGGCTGTCTCATTTAATATTACACTTAAATACAAATTACGTGAAATCTCAATTACAATAACAAAATTAGTCATTTTATTGAAATGGATGCAATGAAAATAAGTTTCATAAAAATATAAGAATGTAATAACTATGCCAGCCTTTATTTTATTACTCATCTAAATATTGCTGCCCCATTACCAGAATACCCAAGTATGTACAATAACAATGTCCAATTATTCATTAGTATTTTGCTGACTTGCCAGTCACATGAAGACAATTGCTTTACAAGTATTGGTTAAAATTTTATTTTTATAAAGATATATTTGTCAATGGAGATGATAGAAATGCATTTAATTTGTCAGAATGTTTTATAATTTTAAATAACCATTATATATGGTACTGAGCTTCTTTGTTCTCTTCTCCTGGTTCCACAAATTTTAGAAGCAGGTCTGCTTACTCTGTTTCAAGAAATGACAAAGCAGTTTCAAGAGATACCTCAGCAAAGACATTTTATTTTCCTACCCCAAATGAGAAGATCCAAAAATTTCTGGCCAATTTCATTAAAAAAAAAAAAAACTTTTAGAGATATGTATAAAGTAATCAAATGTTTACTATAAAGTTAGCAACAGGAATACATTTAGAAATGATGAACAGAGATCCTAACTTAAAAATATTTTTCGTCTCAACTTATGAAACAATTGTTTTATGTTTTTCATGTCCTCAACAGTATCTTCATTATGTTACCAGAATTTTGGGTATTCCTTGGTCCTTTTTTGCCGATACAGTAAAGAATTACAGATCAGCAAAACGAAAACAAAGCAAAGTAAAGTTTACTGAAGTATGTTCGAGGCGAGGAACCGGCCAAGTCAAGGAGACAATGGCGCCCCACCATGTCGGGCTGAGATGTTCATCTGATTAAAGTCTGGGCAGTTCTAACTCATGTCATCATTACAGGGATGCTTATGTCACATGATTGGCACTTGTGGGCTGGCTGTTTTCCTTTTGTGGATGCAGAAAAATCTGGAGGGGGGCCACAATGCTAATTTTATTATAATGGGATTATAATGAGGCAAAGGTCAGTGCAAGTGTGGACTATTACACACTGCACAGGCACTAGAAACCAGATTATTTTATTTGGGTTTTAGTTCCTTATTATCAGGACATGTTGGTTGTAACTTTAACCACAAAATGGGCAGGCAGGAGAGTTCCAGGGTGGGCCTTGGGTGGAGTTAGAACGTCTGCAGAGCCATCTCCCAGCCCTCTGTTGCTGGTCTGATTTCCTACCTAACAATTATAGAGCTTATTTTAAAGATCTGCTTTCGAGTCATCTATTTTCCAGAGTATGCCATCTCTGCTTTCATATAAATTTTTTGGTTTATTTTTGAAACAGAACATTTCAAATCCATTTAAGATCCTACCAGTGGAAAATTTGTCCTAAGATACTAGAACCTCCTGGAGTGCCAATGAGATATTCATTATTTTTTCATTCTTTTTTTATGTATAGGTTTGTCGTTATAATTTCCAAAGGTAACTATTTATTGTATTGTTTTCTTCTTTTTATCTGTGTTGCTTTTTAAGGTTTACTTACAAGTACTAAAAGATTTATTTATAATGACAGCTCATGTTTGTCACATTACCAGGAAATAAGAGCTGAAGATCATTCTAGCTTTGACTATGGTCATTTCAGGCTAAGATTCTTCCCTCAAACAATTTTTAAGGGAAATACAAATAATTCCCCTAATTAAAATCAAATAATTGAGATATATTCCACTAACAGGGAAGATTTTATGATAATTCACATATGAGGGTACTTCAAAAAGTTCATGGAAAGATGGAATAAAAGATAATATGCATTGTTCCAGGAACTTTTTGAACACCTCTGGTATTAGGCAACTTCTACTTTTCTGAATGATATTTTTTGGAAAACAAAAACTCATTTATATGCAAGTAGATTAAGCAGTAAACAAAAGAGTTTGAGCCACCAGTCTCTCACCCAGGGCTTCTAGTCAAGGTGAGTGTGAAACTACAGAGGTGACAGGAATGCAGGCACATGTAACCCCACAGCTAAGGACAGAGGAGAAGTGATGGAGAAAACGTCTCCTCGCTGTGGTTCTACACAAGCTGCCCCACCCCCACCTCACTTTCCTTCTGTATTAATGGCAGTTAAATGACTGAACACAATAATAAACTGCAACCAGCCTAGAGGTCTAATGGTTAACTGGGTTAACGGGGTTAACTGGAAGAGAGTTCAATGAGGGTCCACCCACACAAATCCTGGCCAAATGCTGAACTCCACTGCACTCATGAGTAAAAAGCAGGAAATAAAATGCCCATGGAGCCAATGAAAAATATCACCCGAGGGGAGAAAAGCAATATAGCATGTGAAATAATGGTGAAGAGGACATTTTGGAACACTTATTCCAAAAAATAAAAGGCATATTTAAAGAAAAGTGTTTACGGCACCTTAAGGAAATTTGAGAAGACGAAGTCTATGGATCATAAAATTTGTAAATAATAATAGTTGTGCCTTATCCTTTCTAGACTTATAGGTTCTATTATTAGATAACTTTCCTGAAACAATATTTAGAATAGTAGTGATAGTGTATAAATTCATATGGGTTTATCTTTAGTGTTTTTCTCTTAAGCACAATGCAGAACATAAAAAAGTTACCTCAAAAATGGAGGCTGGTTGGTTAGCTCTGCTGGTTAGAACACTGTGTTATACCACCAAGGTCAAGGGGTCAGATCCCTGCAGGCCAGCTGCCAAAAAAAAAAAAAAAATGGGTAAAAATACAATAGCCAAATATGAAAAATAAAAGAAAGTGCACAGTATTAAAATAGAAAATATTTAATGTCAAACACTTTAAATTGGAATATGGGACATTTTCATTCATTATAGGCCTTATGAAATTTAATTTTATAAGCAGATGTTGATGTGCCAAATATCATAGCATCAGCGTAATTGATGTGATTGAAGAAATTATAAATGTAAAAATCAACTGTAGTTTGAGATAACTTTCCTCAGAAAGTGGCATCATTTTACAAAGGTAGATAACTTCTTTCTTCAGGAAAGGAGTGAAAGTCCAGTATTTCTTCTTGCTTATCTAGATGACCAGTGCAGAATAAAAATATACAAACCCAATATGTGTTTGTTTATTTAAAAATCATTCCACAATGTAAATGTGTATCAAAACATCACATTGTACCCCATAAATATATACAATTATTTGCCAGTTAAAAATAAAATAAGATCCTAAAAAGGGTTTAATATAAAAAATTAGATAGATGTAATGTTCTAGTAATATACTATGTAATCTAAAAAAAAGATGTAGATTATTGAAATCAAAGTTTTACCAGTTTTTCCTCTCAGTTACCTGGATGTACTAGTCCAATTTGGAAACCACTAGGTTAGACAAAAAAACAGTTAAAATTGTTCTACAGAATGAATAGTAACTTTATAATCATTGGTACCATGAGAATACAATATCTATAGTTTTTACCACGTTAATGGTTCAAAAAAGAAGTCATATGATCATATCCATTGGTTACAGAAAGAGACATTTATTACAATTTATCACTGTGTGTGTGTGTGTGTTTGTCTGTGTGTATACATATGAAAAGCTTTATGTCCAATAGAAAAATATAACAGGTATTCCCATTAAAGTCAAGGACAAAAGGAACTTTCATACTAACACTACTATTTTTAATATTGTTTCAGAAGACGTACTCTATAACAGAACTTATAAATATGGAAAGGACAGGGTAAAAATAGTGTAATTTGCAGGTTACATTATACAAGAAATGTTCAAAAAAATCAGAGGAAAGTTTTTAGAAACATCATGAATTCAGGAAGAAAGCTAATTCAAAAATAAATATGCAAAATCATGTAAATATATTAGGAAAAGAGATCCATCCACAGTAACAATAATAACAAACAGGAAAAACACAAACACTTAGGAATAAACCTAACAAGAAACAGGAAATAGGCAGTAATTATGAAAAAAAAATTAAAACTTCAGCTAAAAAGTTACAAACAGCTTTAATTTATAGTCACATGCCATGTTCTTGGATGGCAATACTATGTACTGTAAAGATACAAAAGTTAACCTATCAAATAATGAATCCTAATTAATACCCCAGCTGAACAGTGGAGAAAAAAAGCATAAAATGATTTTAAAATTCATTAATAAATATGTGAATATAACCAGGAAAAATTATTAAGTGAAGAAAAATGGAATAAGGAAAAATAATTGATGGGATATACTAAAAACCCTAGAAAGAGACTCAACGTATATGAAGATTTCATATATAATAAAATTAGGATTTTTCTATCAGTGAAGAAAGAATAGATTGAAGAATAAATGACATTTGGAGCATTTGTTTCTGATTTAAAAATATTTTTTTTCCTCACACCTTAAGCCAAAAATCTCAAATGAATTAATAAATTAATTATTTAATTGGAAGAAAATATCCCATAAAAAAGAAAATTTAGGAAGTGAGTTTTATAATTATAAGGTGGAAACAATTTTCTAAGGAAAAGATATAGATAGATTCAGATAAAAATTTATAATAAACAATAAAACCATATGCATTTGTCCATTTCTATTGCTTATAACAGAACACCTGAAACAAGGTAATTTATAAAGAAATGAAATTTTTTTCTTACAGCTTTGGAGTCTGGGAAGTCCAAAGTCCAGGCAGCACATATGGTGAGGGCCTTTTTCCTGGTAGGGGAGCTCTCTACAGCAACTGAGGATATCACATGGCAAGAACGGGTTAAGCAAGAGAGAGCTAAACTTCTCATTTAGCCTCCTTATAAAGCCATCAGAACCATGCCGATTACTCCATGAATGGAACAATCCATTCGCAAGGACACGGTTCACACAATCTAATCAGTTCTTAAAGACCTGACCTTTCAAATACTGTAATTGGATTTCCTACTCTCTTAACACTGTTACTGTGGGGATTAGTTTTCCAATACATGAACTTTGGGGGGACACATTTAACATATAGTATCATAAAACTGTAGTGATGGGCAGGATCATGTATAAACAGTATTTAAATGACCTCAAAACATATTAAAAGCTCTTTAGACAGATGTTTTTTGAGCTATGAAATTGGTTAGAACTTCAACATTAACATTTTTAATATCAATGTGGATGGGGATTGAACACTGACACATTTCTAGATGTCAATTTGGTAATATGATTTGATGTTACTAACTGAGATAGCTATAATAAGTAATTCGGTGAGTGTTTGAAGTTATATGCAAAGAAGCTTATTGCAATTTTCTTTATTTTTAAAAATAGTAAGAACTTAATATCCAATAGTAGGGGATTTACAGTCAGTTAAAATAGTTGACATTAAAAAGTATACACACTACGTCATTAAGAGAAGAAGAGCAGGTTATACAAGTAGCTTAAGGCAGATCACCTCCCAGACTGTTTTTATGGATGCACAGTCAAAATAGAGGTTATTCCTGGGTGAAGGGAAGCAATGATCTTTAGTTTTTTTCTTTATACTTTTCGGAAAAATTGAAAGTGAGTATGAATTTTTCCTATAATTAGAAATGACATGGCTATTTTCATTAATACAGTTTTATTTAACTAAATAAAAAAATGAACTAATCCTTTTGTATATTGACTTACATACACTATTTTGCTAGTGTCCATGAAAGTTTTCCAGTTTCCAGTGACTATCATTTTATGTACTTGTAACTCTCCAAAAAATTACTTTACTCATTTTTAGATAATTTTATTTCAAACCATATGTATCATTTGGGAGTCATTAAAATATTTAAATAAATGATTGAGACTTGAAAACAACACATGCATTTGCTATAATTGCTTCATTTTTAATTTCCCTGCTCTGTCCTTAATGAACATCATGGCCTTTTCTCTTTCTGTGATTCAGCACATCCAGTGATCACCTACGAACCAGGGATATATGAAATTCCCTTCCCACACAGAGCTAAGTAAAATACATATTCCTTTGCCTCTCATTGTATTATAATTAACTTGCTAAAGTTTCACAGGATGTTAATCTACTCTTTTATTTTTATAGTTCATTAAGCACATTATTATGTGTTTGCACATATTTTATTCACAGCATTCCTTAAAACAATTTTATTAGTTATTTCTCAGAAGTTATTAAATTATGAAATATGATCTAACTAAACAAAATACGCACACACACACACACAAATAAAGTTGCCTCTACTTCTAGCTCCAGAGAAAATCTGATGTAAAAGAAGCCATGAGAGACCCAGTTCCCAATCAGAGCTGTTTCCAAGCAGTTTTTGATCAGTTTAATAAAACGTAGAATGGTCAGACAATAACTGATTTTACCTTTCAGCCTTGCCAGACTACATCTGAATTTTCAAAACTGTATTCCCAAAGCTCCATCTCAATTTAGCTGATTGCATGCAACTATTAACCTGACAATTCACCAGCAATTGAATTAGATTTCTTCTCAGCACCTAAAGGAAATTCATTTACTGATTGATAGTATTTACATTTTTCTACCTGATGATGTCAACATAATATGTTTCACTGCATTCAGATATTTTTATTTAACATTTCTAGAGGACACGGATTGGGTGTATTTCTTATAATTACATGTTAAGTAGAAAAACCAGGTGCTCCTGCTGCCACCCAAGCAAAAAGCAAACAAACATGGAAGTCCTCTAGATTCTTATTTTTCTCAATGAATTTCCAAGCTGTATCAATCTTTCTTCAATGTATATGGGACCTTTGGTTTTTCATCATAATTTTGATCACTACCAAGAGTTTTTTCAACAGGCTTCATTTTTGTCTTCCATTCTTTAATCCTTCATACACTCCCACCATTATAGTCTTACAAATTCATCTCTGAGCATGTCACTTGGGCCTTCAAACCTCTCAAGGGCTCTCCTCACCTGCCTAGCAGGGGTCAGGCTCATTCGTCAGTAGAAGACACCCTCCATAGTGGGGCCCCTTCTGTTAATCTTGCCTCACCATCCACCACTCAGTTTCACACCCGCGGCTTTGCATATCCTATCTAGGATATTCTCTTCTCTCATTGCCTTCAGTCCACCTAGTTAAGTCTTGTCTATAAAGTTTTCAAACTTCCAGGTGCACAAGCATCAGTCGGGGTACCTGTTCAAAAGTACCTCACACCCCAGGACCCTTAGAACCAAGGTGTTTCTGACACAAATAATGGCCACTGCACCAGTGATTTCAACCCGGGCTGCACATTAGAATAACCTAGGATCTTGGAGGGAATGGCGGGCAGCACTCAGAAGATGTTCAGATATTGGTGTAGTTTAAGCACTTGTCGGGTGATTTGTTTCTAATATTCAGTAAGAACTGAGAAACACTGCATTAAAACTCATGTTTGGGCAATAGTTCTTCTATGGAGAATTCCTTGATCTTTGAGATGCTTCCTCCCACAGAGTTGATTCCCTGCTAGAATAAAAGCCCCAAGACAGCTATGCTGTATTTGCCTTTGCAACCCGATGGGGTGCAGGAAATGTTACCCTAAAATATGGCACCTTGGAAACTGAGAAGACAGCAGGAGCAGGAAGGTCTCTCTGAGTTTCTCTTGCCCCCCTTTCCCCTGAAGGAGGTCAAGAAACCAGAATTCCCCTCACCCGTTTTTCCCTTAAGCAGGGCATAAAACCTAGGAAGGTCACTGTCTGAATTCTCCCACCTTTCCCCCTTGAATATCCTCATGTGACACGTGTTCTAACCTATTTTTGGAGGGAAGGAATGTCACATGTGTATGCCAAGAAGAAACAACACACAGGACTTGCTACGTTCCCCACCCTCAGTTTATTAGCTTTAGATTCTACCCTTTTGTCCTCCAATTGTTCTTCTGCACAACTGTCTATAAAAACATACAGATCTCCCCATTTCCTTGGGTCTCTATTTCTGAAGCCTGTCATATACTACTTACATTAAATAAATGTGTTTGCTTTTCTCTTGTTAACCTGTCTTACGTTATAGAGATCTCAGCCATAAATCTTGTGATGGGTGAGAAAAAGATATTACTTATTTTCCCCTACAAACCTCAAACACCTAACAGAATTCATGAGTAAGTGCTCCCTCGCTCTCTAGTTCTCTCTCTCTCTCTGTCTCTGTGTGTCTGTATGTCTGCCTGTCTTTGTCTCTCTGTCCATCTGTTTCTCTCTGTCTCTGTCACATGCTCTCTGTCTTGCTCAGGAAACTTTTGAGGAACCCCTCTGGAGTTAATGGTAATATTATATTCTTTGCCAGATGAACTAAACAATCAGAAACTATTCCATCAAAGATCAATTAATCAATGAAAATCATTTTGTTTTGTAAACACCTATAACACCTATTATGGTAAATAAGGAAATGTAAATGGGTAAAAAAGTTTAATTATCCTTACAGAACATTCCTTTCTTAGTTAAAAACAATCTTTACAGCATTTATTGCACTCTACCACCCCCTGAATAGTTCTTTACCTATTCCCAGTCTTCAGCCCTATCATCTCCTCAAAAGTATCTGAGTGAGATTTAACATATTATACCTGGTAAAGGGCATTGTCGTGTGTTCTGAAAACTTCCCTAAACATAGTTTTCATACTTTATTTTTTTCTTATTATCAGATGATGGTCTAAAATTTAGGATTGAAAACCTACTCTTTTAAACCTTCGAGTCAAACTTTCCAGCCCATGGAGAAATAAAAGCCTGTCTATTTTAGTCACGTAGGCATCATTTCAGCATTTTCTAAATGCCACCCTTTCAAACATAATTGACACTTGAAGAACTGGCCCTACTGAAAGTCTATTGGGTGTATAGCCCATCTGAACTTATATGCGAGAGTAGTACATACAAGAAGAGCTTTATGAAAGTTATCTTTAAAGGAATATAGACAACTAGAGAAAAAACAAGCAAGAGAAAGCAGCCCAGGGATAGACTGGGAAGAAATGAGAACAAAACACAAATGATAAAATGTAGCTAACTGAACTTATATGCGAGAGTAGTACATACAAGAAGAGCTTTATGAAAGTTATCTTTAAAGGAAAATAGACAACTAGAGAAAAAAAAAGCAAGAGAAAGCAGCCCAGGGATAGACTGGGAAGAAATGAGAACAAAACACAAATGATAAAATGTAGCTAACGCTGTATGTGTGGACCATGGAAAGGGGAGAGGTTGGTATGGTGATAGGTTCAATATAGAGCAGATTTTGCTTGAGATAAAATGAGGTAAGCCTAGACAATATTTTGAAGGACATAAATTGTGAAAGGAGTATTGGAATAGCTGTAAATGCACGTGAGTGTTTATAGATCCATTCATGAGCATGGAAAAAGAAAACATCAAGATAAGTGTTTTCTAATGCCACTAATTGTTTTCATTAAGCAATTATGTGCTTGCCTGAACCTTGAGCACATGCTGTTAACTATGTAAAATGTTTACCACACGTACTTGGTCTAAAGGAAAAAGCTTATAAAAATTGAGTTAGGTCCTCAAATATTACATTATAATGCTTTCATTCCCTTGAAAGCACAAATGTGGATGATAGTTTTTATTTTTGAAGTATAAAAATAAATTTTACTTTAGACACAAACTCCTTGTATTCTTACATTGCTCTTTATATTATGTTTATTTAAATATTATATTTATAGTATTATTCATATTCTTTTTGTATTACTCTATGTCCATTTCCATCCAAAATGGGTATAATAGAAATGGCCTAGGTTTGGATGGAATATCCAGGTAGCCATTACCTAGAGAAAATTAAGACTGTATCTAAGTGGAAGTCATTCTGATTTAAGCATGTCAACATGTGTTCGCTGCAGAGAACTTGTTTCAAAATGAATTGGAAATCTCAGCTGCTCAAAAGCTATGCAGACCGAAACCTTTGGATTTCTATCGATTTGATCCACACTTTATCGTTTAAACAATTCATTAGCAACTAAGAGATGATTTTTTTAAAAAATGGTCTGAACTGATTAAGTTAGTCTTCCCATAATAGAGTGGAATTTGATGATATATCAAAGAAGTTTAAAATATCTACTAAGTTGATAATTCAGCACAGGAGAACCAACAAGCCTTGACTTCTTTGTTAAATTATTTCAGTGCTGCCCAGACACTTAGTTACCTGATTTTCTTTCTTTCTTTCTTTCTTTCTTTCTTTCTTTCTTTCTTTCTTTCTTTCTTTCTTTCTTTCTTTCTTTCTTTCTTTCTTTCTTTCTTTCTT
>NW_007734619.1:30905-38387 GCF_000696425.1 Galeopterus variegatus | reverse complement strand
CTTCCTTCCTTCCTTCCTTCCTTCCTTCCTTCCTTCCCTCCCTCCCTCCCTCCCTCCCTCTTTCTTTCTTTAATTCTGGCTCTCAGACTGCGAATTGCAACCACAATAATAGCAAAACCATTATAAAAGTGACAGCACAGTATTGAGGGATTTTTTGCTTAATAAAGAGTTCATAGAGTAGATATTTGTCATTTGTGGCTGCCTCAAATCTTCTGAATCTTATTCCCACATTGTGAATGTTTTTGAGGTAGCATTTCAAAATTTTATACATTTCTCCTTAGTGCTCAGTGCATTTTCCAGTAATCAGATGCATTCATGCAAGACTTTAATTTAGAAGCAAGATGTGTGAGGACAGAGCCGGGCACCAGGTGTGCAGTGGCAGGGACGGTGTGTGTCTGAGACTGTTAGCAGTTGCAGTAGTTTTGCTGTCGTAAAACTGTGGTTCTAGGCTTGGCAAAGAAAAAGTCTGACTTCAGTAAAAGTCCAGTAATTCTGATGTGGGCCATAGTATTTCTGCAGTGTCATGATTGAAAATTGTTACTACAAGCTCAACCTGGAATTTATTCTTTCAGCCCTTCCAAAAGTTCTGTTACAATTCTAATATTTCTTAATAATCCCTTACTACTTTAACTAGAGTAGATTCTGTTGTTGGCAAACAAGAACCAGTAATTATATAATTTATATGTTGGAATAGAGAATTACAATTTAAAAGTAACATATCTGGTAGCTATTTCCTTGTTTTTCAGAAAAAAAATAGATATTGGAGACTCTTCCATCCATGGGTTAACAATTTTCCGTGGACAAACTATATTGCTTGACTGCTACTATGTATCCAGCACTGCACTAAGTGCTAGGAATAAGTGTTAAAACAGTCAGGCACATCATTCCACTCGTGAAGCATATACATCTCTGAATAATTTAAACTAATGCAATGTTTTAAAGTAAACCTATTTGTTGAAAATTAGAAAATTGAAAGAGTTTATTGTTATTTGTTGGTACTAATTTGTGAAAGAGAGAGCAACTTTTATCACCTAGCTTTTCACATTCTTCCTTGTAAAACAGCCTCTATAATTTTTTCCCTTATTAAACCTCTGAATAGAATCTCTAACGAGTCAATGGATGATTCACAGAGATTTTGAAGAAGGAGCTGTTCAGCAATGATAAAAAAGAAAAAGACCAGGGTGCCGATTTCTATGTTTTAAAAAATCTGAACACCTTTGGGAGGATCACAGGGATATAGATTTCAGCCTTCAATATCAGATGAAAACTTTGGTGAGTATACACATTGCTTTTAAAGAAAAAACTCATGCGCAGAATCCTTATGTTTTATAGAAATAAAAAAATCTACATAATCTAGTTCAGCACCCTAATGCAGAGATAGCTGATTAACCTACATTTTGGGCAAGGGGTTAAATGTATATTCATGTATTTCCTCATGCCTGTGTGTCTTTGTCATCCTTCAGACACATATGGACAAATGCCACTCCCAACCAAGCCATCATACTTTCCACTTATCTATATCCAGTAAGCACACCCCCACAGGCATATGCGTGTGTGTATGTATATATATATATAAAACTTTGAAAAATGCACCTTATATTTTTCTTTCCATGACATCTATGACATTACACAATTAGTGGTTTCTAGAATGATTAAATTTTGCTTCTGGAACAATACACATAAATATGTATATTTATACACATACATAAATATAGTTGTGGTGGGCGTAATAAGATGAAATAAGGCTGAAGGGCTATTACTTAGAATTAACCTGTATCCGGTTATGATTTATGGGGAATACAGAGAAAAGAATGTTAGGTAACGTTAGTTGTACAGTACAAGTCAGCAGCAATGTGGTACATGGATAGGAATCCAGTCTCTCAGCTTGAAAATACAAAACTCTATTTCTTCCTCTTCCTCAGTATGAAATTATCTTGGCAAAACAGGAAGAGAACTTACAGAAATGCAGCAAAAGTACGTAAACAATTGAGATCCAGCACCAGGGAAGACATAAAAAGTCCTTAGTGAGTCAGAGTTAAAGTGTATAGTCTTTCTTCTTTAGTCTGTGCTTCAATGGTCTTTCTATTTTTGTTAAATGTAAGTGATGAGAAAGAAGGTTTTATTAGAGGTTTGTTGCCGAGCTGCCGACTTTGATAGGCCTTAAATGGTGCATTGAGATCTTTAGCTGTCAGGTCCTGGAGGAATGGAAAGTATTCTTAGATTTTCAATGACAATTCTCCAAAACTCTCACAAATACATATTTCAAATAAAATATATTTACTTTCTCTATTAATGCTAGCATTTTCACAGAAATAGTATAGAATTTTAGAGTCCGTACATATATATACACACATACACATATTCTATTAATGCTAGCATTTTCACAGAAATAGTATAGAATTTTAGAGTCCGTACATATATATATATACACACATACACATATATATATTTGTAGAACAAGATGGTCAATGAAGCAGTGACTCTGAAAATCTCATGAGAACAATTAAATCTCAGCAATTAAGTTGATGACTAAATTTGGAGGTAGAAAAATGTTAATGACACTTTCTGCAGCCCTTTCTGGAAGGGTTCACTTTCTTTTTTCTTCCAAGTCCTTTAATGAAAATAAGTAGGCACAAATGATTTTTTAAAACCATCTAAGTGCCTAGAACTAGGATTTTGGCAGACATAGCTAACACAAATGATTTTTTAAAACCATCTAAGTGCCTAGAACTAGGACTTTGGCAGACATAGCTAAAAGAAGCTAGAAAACATATTCCCAGTAAGAAGGTCAAAGGTCCAGTCTCCTTTTTTTTTTTTCTTGCAATAATATTTTTAAACAAAATGTAACTTCTAGGAAGATTTTTCTTTTAAATAGTGATCCAAAGAAGCTAGAAAACATATTCCCAGTAAGAAGGTCAAAGGTCCAGTCTCCTTTTTTTTTTTCTTGCAATAATATTTTTAAACAAAATGTAACTTCTAGGAAGATTTTTCTTTTAAATAGTGATCCTAGACTAAAAACACATACACATTAAACCTCATGGTTTCTTGCTAATATGCTTTGGTTCAATTTTTACAGTATTTTCTATAAGGAAGAGGAAACAATTTATTATTTGTGCTCAGTGACCTTAAGCTCTAAAGTTAGGGGTTGAAAATGACTAGAAGAGGCAGGAAGTAGAACAAATAAATGGGGGTAAGTATAAATGTGTATTTTAGTTTTTGAGTGGATTTCAAAACTATTTTGATACAATAGACTTAAGTTTCTTACATAAGAGTTAATCCAAAATAATTGCTTTCCTAGTAAGGAGCAAATAACTATGCAAAGGTACCATCATTCACTTGTTCACTATTTAACAAAAAATTGAGTACCTACAATGTGCCAGGAGTTTTGCTAGGTCCTGAGCTACAGAGCAAACTCTCTAACTTTAAGAAATACAAATTATTGGAGAAACCAGATGCACATTTTAAAATAATTATTTCTTTATGTGAGTACTATAATAGAAATGTGCACAGAACATTACAGACACCTGTTCTTAGCATGGAGGTCTTAGGTCAAGCAAGGCTTTCTAGAGAACTTGATTCCTCAACTGTCACTTAGAAAATGTAGTTGAGCTAGCTTGGATAGAAAATAGGGAAAGGCACTCAGGGATAAGGGGGCAGAAACATGGAAGTGAGAAATGCTCTAAGTGATTTGCTGGTTGGTCTAAATATTTTTATAAAGAGATGGGGTTCTATTGTTAGAATATATTTGATATGGCAATTGGAATTTACTTTGAGAAATACAGGAGCAAACTCTAAATAGGCCCTATGATAATATTTATTTGATGATTAGAAATTGGTACATGACTGAATTTCTTCTTTTTTTAGGATAATGTATGGTTTTTGAAGTATTTGGTTCCACTAAAAAATTCTACAGATTCTCTGCACTCTCATCCAAGCAAATTCTTTTTTGTGATAGACTTTATACATTTGGTCTACTTTTTCTCCTAAAATAGTTGATGCCTGCAGTCTTTACACAAAAACTGTTTCTCAACCTTAGCACTATGAACGTTTTAGACTGGATAATTCTTTTTTGGGTGGGTAGCTGTCCTGTGCATTGTAGGATGTTTAGAATCATCCTTAGCTTTCACTCACTTGACGCACTGGTATATAAGACCTCCCTCACCCCATGCAGTTGTGACAACCAAAATGTCTCCAGACATTAACAAACATCCCCTGAGGACCAAGTCATCACTGGTTGAAAATTACTGCACTGACAGAAGCTATTGCAACTTAGTTTTATTGCAGCAGTTTGAATTAGGCTCACTAATGCTTTGTTATTAGTAATGACATAATATTAAAAGACCATTAGGTAGCTTGTACAGGGGACATCCAACGACCAAATGCCAAATCCCTCACAATGACTGCCCAAAGGGTACTGGATGGTCACATATTAGGAAAAGTCCTGTGTTCCTCTGCAAAGCAGATTGTGTTATTAGTTAGTGCCAATATCATTACCCCTGCTGGTGACTTTGTCATTCCTCCCCTGAGCACACAAGGCAAGCCCAGCTCATCCCTGACCTGTAAGAAAGCTAGAGTGAGCAAGTCTCCTTCTGCTAAAGTGATGATATACTCTAACCTGTGGTTCTCAACCTCAGATGCCCTTTGGAACCTTCTAAGGAGATTTAAATAATACTGAACCCTTGATTACTCTGCAATGCTCTGATTTAATTTAAACAATTCTAATACCTCAGTTATGCCCAGAGGTTCTGATTTAATTGGTCTAGGGTGAGGCCTAGGTATCAGAAAATGTAAGAGCTCCCATGGGATTCTGATGTGCTGTCAAGGTTGAAAAGCAGGGTTCTCTTTACCTTACCTTGGGCTATGGATCTTTTTCTTATTTTAATCTCTGTTTTGTTTAGGGATGTTGGGAGGCAATTAAATTTTACTTAGTTGTATATTTAATTAGTCTTTATAAAGCTTGTAAATTTAGTGCCTGCTTTAGATCTAGGAATTAAATCTTTGGAACTAGGAATTTATCTTTAGAACTAGGAATTTAGTCATTAACCCAGTGTTTCCCAAACTTGTCTGCAGTTTGAATCACCTGATATTTGTATTTGGCCAGACCAATTTAATTACAATCTCTGGGGATGCCACAAACACCAATTATTTGTGAAAGTCCCCAAGTGATTCCAATGAGTAGACACATTCAGAAACCGCTTTTTAAACCAGATCTGGAGAAGGATCAAAATGCACGTTAGATATAGATCATTGATTGGTTCTCATCGTCAGCTGCACATTAGAATCAAATGGGTGTTTTTAAAACTCCCAAATCCCAAGTTGCAGCCCAATTCTATTAAGTCACAATTGCTTGAGGTAGGGACCAGGCACCAGTGTTTTTTAAAGTTCCTTAGGTGATTCCACTGTGCAGTCAAGCAGTGGATCTCAAACTTTAGCACACATCAGAATTAACTGCAGGGCTCAACAAAACACAGAATGCTGGGCCTCGTGCCCAAAGTTTCTAATTCAGAAAGTCTATGTTGGGGCTCCAGAATTTGCATTTCTAACAAGCTCTCAGATGATACCAATGCTGCAGGTCCAGGGACGACAGTTTGAAAACTACTGGGTTAGGAATATCAGCTTATAAATTAAAGAATGAAAGTGATACAGAGAGAATTAAGTTTAGCTTCCAGAGACATTTTTTCAGTGCTGCCTATTTTAACTATTTTTGAATTGTTTGAATGGATGATATATTATTTAAATCTCCACGAGGATACTAACTATACCTATTTTAATATTTTCTTATGTTTTCTATATTAAGTCTGTTCCAGTGCGATTCGGCTTTCCATTTCTATATCTTGGTGCTTCTTTTCTTTCTCTCATTTATATTTATAGGTGAGATGTGTATCAACAGGTATGGTTCTTAAAGTTCATTTCTTTAACTGAAATGAGCTATGTGACTGGCAGTAAATACAGTGTCTGATAACAAAGTCCTGACTATAGACATTCTGGCTCCACAGAAGAGAAAATGAGCACTAGAGCAGGGTGGACTACTAAGGTGGCTTAAAGTTCATTTCTTTAACTGAAATGAGCTATGTGACTGGCAGTAAATACAGTGTCTGATGACAAAGTCCTGACTATAGACATTCTGGCTCCACAGAAGAGAAAATGAGCACTAGAGCAGAGTGGACTACTAAGGTGTGCAGATTGCTTGTCCACTAAGCTCTAGGGTATAACTTTCTCACAGTAGCTCTAAGATGTATAGAACCCTTGCCCCATTTCTCTGGCTCCAGGACTCACTATGGGAATTTCGGGTGTCTGACCTCCTACTTAGAGGATTAAACTTCTATTTTTAGCCAGATGATGAAAGCTTTAGTCAGCTACTCAGAAAGCTCTGAAGGAAGGCACTTGTGTTGCCATTCTACAGCCAAATTATTTTCTTGTTTCTAATACAGTCTGCATTGCGACAGTTCTCCCTCCACCCCAAGAAAAAAGAACGGAAAAAAGAAAACCTAAATAATTTACTCAGAAAAAAAAATCAATCCAGCAATCTCATTGCTGGGTATATACCCAAAGGAATGGAAATCATCATGTTGAAGGGATACCTGCACTTCCATGTTCATCGCAGCTCTGTTTGCAATAGCCAAGATATGGAAACAATGTAAATGTCCATCAACAGATGACAGGAAAATAAAAATGTGGTATATAAACACAATGGAATACCACTCAGCCATTAACAAAGAATGAATTTCTGCCATTTGCAGTAACATGGATGAACTTGGAGAAAATTATGTTAAATGAAATAAACCAAGGACAGAAAGAGAAATACTACATGTCCTCACTTAAAAGTGTGAGCTAAGAAATGAAGAAAGAAAGACCACAGTAAAACATTAAACTTTCAAGAGAGAACAGACTTATAGTTTCTAGAAGTGGGAAGGTAAGGAGGGGAATTAGGGAGTAATTGGCCAAAGGACACAAAGAATTATTATGATTTTTAATGACAAGCATGCTAATAATATTTATTTGATTATCACATACTCTACACAAATATTGATAGTCAACTTTGTACTCCATAAACATGTATAATCAATCATGTTTCAATTTAAAAAAATAAATAAATTGGGGAATTGGGGGGAAAATTAAATAAATTGTGTTGTATTATGCAAATATGACAATGTTTCACTTAAATTTCACTATTACAAAACAACATCAAAACAATTTGGCAGAAGGTCAATGAGGAATAGAGGACTCGAACAACACCATATAACAACTGGACCTAGCAGACGTACATAGAACACTCCAAGCAACAACAGCAGAATATTCATTTTACTCAAGGGCACATGAAACATTCTTCAGGATAGACCATACATTATGCCACAAAACAAATCTTTATAAATGTAATGAGACTGAAATCATGCAAAGTATATTTGCAGATCACAATGAATAAGATTAGAAATCAATAGTATAAGGAAAACTGGAAAATCTGCTAAAATGTGGAATTAAATA
>NW_007734619.1:26037-29316 GCF_000696425.1 Galeopterus variegatus | reverse complement strand
AAAGAGTGAAATATCTGGGGATAAACTTAACCAAATAGGCAAAAGACTTGTACACAGAAAACTACAAAACATTACAAAAAGAAATTAAAGACAGAAATACAGGGAAAGATATTCCATGTTTATGGGCTGGAAGACTTGATAATGTTAAGATGTGAATACTATTCAAAGTGATCTACAGATTTAATGTAATCATTGTCAAAAGCCAAATGACATCTTTGCAGAAATAGAAACATACAACGTAAAATTTGTAGGGAATCTCAAGGGTTCCCCAAATAGACAAAACAATCTTGAAAAAGAACACATTTTGAGGTCTCACACTTCCTGATTTCAAAACTTATTATAAAGCTACAGTAATCAAAACATTATAGTATTAGCATAACCACAGATATTTAGACCAATGGAATAGAATAGACAGCACCAAAATAAACTGTCACATATATGTTCAAATGATTTTTGACAAGGGTGCCAAGAGCACTCAATGAGAGAAAGGACAGTCTCTTCAACAAATGGCACTGGGAAAAATGGATATCCACATGTGAAATAATAAAGCTGGCTAGATCTATAACTTACACCACATACAAAAACTAACTCAAAATGGATCAAAGTCCTAAATGTAAGACCCCAAATCATAAAAGTCCTAGAAGAAAACATAGGGAAAGAGCTTCGTAACATTGGATTTGTCAAGGATTTCTTGAATATTACACCAAAAGCACAAGCCGACAGAAGCAAAAATAAACAATTAGGACTACATCAAACCTAAAAACTGAACATCAAAGGAAATAATCAACAGAATAAAAAGGAAACCTACAAAATGGGAGAAAGTACTTATAAATCATATATCTTTGTGTCTTAGTTAGCTTGGGCTGCCATAACAAATACTGCAGACTGGGTAGCTTAGCAAACAGAAATTTAGTTCATACAGTTCTGGGAAGTCCAAGATTAAGGTGCTGGCCTATTAGGTTCCTGGTAAGGGTCCTCTTCCTGGTTTGCTGTATCCAAACACGGGGGAGAGAGAGACTATCTCTTTTCTATCTCTTCTTATATAAAGGCACTAATACCATTCCTGGAGCCTCCACCCTCATGACTTAATCACCTCCCAAAGGCCCACCTTCAAATACCATCACATTGGGGATTAGGGCTTTAACCATATTAATCTTGGGGAGACATAAACATTCATCCCATAGCAAGGGGTTATTATCCAGAATGTATGAACTCCTACAACTCAACAAAAAAATAACAAATAGCTCAATTTTAAAAATGGGCAAAGGACCTTGAATTTCTTCAAGGAGGATGCACCAATGGCCAAGAAGCATATGAAAAGTTGTTCAGCCTCACTAATCATCAGGGAAATTTAAATTGAAACCTCTGTGAGATATCACCTCACACTCTTCAGGATGGTTACTATTAAAAAAAAACCCAGAACAGAAAAACGGAAAATATCAAGTGAGGTGAGGATGTGAGAAAATAGAAACCTTCACACACTGCAGCTGGGCATGTAAAATGGAGCAGCAGCTGTGGAACACAGTGTGATGGTTCCTCGAAAAATTGAAAATAGAACTACTATATGATCCAGTGATTCCACTTCTGGATACTTATCCGATAGAGTGGAAAACAGTGTTTAATATTTGATATACAGTTGTCACTTAGTAATGTCAGCTCTGAATTTTTGAAAGTAGAATTGAATTTTACTGACAGTGAAAAAAATTGAAAACAGGATTTGCACACTGTGTTTATAGTGGCACTATTCATAATTGCCAAGAGGTAAAAACAACCCAAGTTGTCATTAATAGATGAATACATAAATAAAACATAGTATATGCACACATTTGGATTACCATTCAGCCTTAAAAAGGAAGAACATTCTGCCAGCAGTTGGCCTTTGGATATGAGCGGTATCATGAACTGCAGCACTGGATTTTCCTCGATTTGTCAGCCTGCCAGGCCCACCCTGCAGATTTCGAACTTATCAGCCTCCATAATCACACGAGCCAATTCCTTAAAATAAATCTCTTTCTAAATACCCGTCCTATTGGTTCTGTTTCTCTGGAGAACCCTGACTAATACCTGGATGAAACTTGTGCACACTGTGCCAAGTGAAATAAGCCAGTCACAAAAAGACAAATCCTATATTATTTCATTTATATGTGGTATTTAGAAACAAAAAGTAGAATGGTGATTGCCAAGGGCAGGGGAGAAGAAGAAATGAGGAGGTGTTATTTAATGGATGTTGAGTTTCAGATTTGCAAGATAAAAAAGTNAAAAAAAGTTGTTTCTTTGAAAAGATCAACAAAATTAACAAAACTTTAACAAGATTAACTAGGTAAAAAGGGAGAGAAGACTCAAATAACTAAATCAGAAATGTAAGAGGGACATTAGAAATTATCTTATGGAAATAAAAAGAATTATAAGAGAATACCATGAATGATTGCCCATCAACAAATTTAATAAACTAGATAAAACAGATAAATTCCAAGAAACACACAACTTACCAAGACTGAATCATGGAGAAATACAAAATCTAAACAGACCTGTAACTAGTAAGGAGATAGAAATCAGTAATCAAGAACTTCCAACATAGAAAAGCCCAAGACTAGATGGCTTCAGGGTGAATTCTACTGAATATTTAAAGGGGAATAAACACCAGTCCTCCTCATACTCTTCCATTGATAAAGAGATAAGATTTTCAATTTCATTCTCTGAGGTCAACATTTTGCTAACACCAAAGCCAGACAAAGACATTATAAGAAACGAAAATCATAGACCAAAATTCTTGATGAATACAAAAGCAAAAATCCTCTACAAAATATTAGCAAATAGAATTCAATAGCATGTTAGAAGGATTGTACACCATGACCAAGTGAGATTTATTCCTGGAATTCAAAAATGGCTCAATGTACAAAAATCACTGTAATACACCACATTAACAGAATAAAGGGAAAAAAAACACATGATGATTTCAACAGATGCAGAAAAATTATTTGACAAAATTCAACACTGTTTTAGGATTAAAAACATTCAACAACTATGAACAAAATGAAATTACCTCAATATAATAAAAGCCATATATGAAAATCCCATAAATATCATACTAAATTGTGAAATACTAAAAGCTTTTCTCTAAGATAAGACAGGCATGCTTGCTTTTGCCACTTCTATTCAACACAGTATTTGAAGTCCTAGCCAGAGCAATTAGGCAAGAAAAAAATCTAAAGGCATTTAAACATGGAAATAAAGAAGTGAAATTACCTCTGTTCACAGAAAACATGATCTTATATACAG
>NW_007734619.1:13969-24457 GCF_000696425.1 Galeopterus variegatus | reverse complement strand
AAACATGGAAATAAAGAAGTGAAATTACCTCTGTTCACAGAAAACATGATCTTATATACAGAAATCCTTATAAAGATTACACATGAACCCTCTTTGAACTAATAAATGAATTCAGCAAAGTCGAAGGATACAAAATCAATACACAGAAGACAGTTGCATCTTTATACACTCACGATGAACAATTCAAAAAAGATTTAAAAAATAATTCCATTTACAATAGCATCAAAAAGAGTGAAATATCTGGGGATAAACTTAACCAAATAGGCAAAAGACTTGTACACAGAAAAGTACAAAACATTACAAAAAGAAATTAAAGACAGAAATACAGGGAAAGATATTCCATGTTTATGGGCTGGAAGACTTGACAATGTTAAGATGTGAATACTATTCAAAGTGATCGACAGATTTAATGTAATCAGTGTCAAAAGCCAAATGACATCTTTGCAGAAATAGAAACATACAACGTAAAATTTTTAGGGAATCTCAAGGGTTCCCCAGATAGACAAAACAATCTTGAAAAAGAACACATTTTGAGGTCTCACACTTCCTGATTTCAAAACTTATTATAAAGCTACAGTAATCAAAACATTATAGTATTAGCATAACCACAGATATTTAGACCAATGGAATAGAATAGACAGCACCAAAATAAACTGTCACATATATGTTCAAATGATTTTTGACAAGGGTGCCAAGAGCACTCAATGAGAGAAAGGACAGTCTCTTCAACAAATGGCACTGGGAAAAATGGATATCCACATGTGAAATAATAAAGCTGGCTAGATCTATAACTTACACCACATACAAAAACTAACTCAAAATGGATCAAAGTCCTAAATGTAAGACCCCAAATCATAAAAGTCCTAGAAGAAAACATAGGGAAAGAGCTTCGTAACATTGGATTTGTCAAGGATTTCTTGAATATTACACCAAAAGCACAAGCCGACAGAAGCAAAAATAAACAATTAGGACTACATCAAACCTAAAAACTGAACATCAAAGGAAATAATCAACAGAATAAAAAGGAAACCTACAAAATGGGAGAAAGTACTTATAAATCATATATCTTTGTGTCTTAGTTAGCTTGGGCTGCCATAACAAATACTGCAGACTGGGTAGCTTAGCAAACAGAAATTTAGTTCATACAGTTCTGGGAAGTCCAAGATTAAGGTGCTGGCCTATTAGGTTCCTGGTAAGGGTCCTCTTCCTGGTTTGCTGTATCCAAACACGGGGGAGAGAGAGACTATCTCTTTTCTATCTCTTCTTATATAAAGGCACTAATACCATTCCTGGAGCCTCCACCCTCATGACTTAATCACCTCCCAAAGGCCCACCTTCAAATACCATCACATTGGGGATTAGGGCTTTAACCATATTAATCTTGGGGAGACATAAACATTCATCCCATAGCAAGGGGTTATTATCCAGAATGTATGAACTCCTACAACTCAACAAAAAAATAACAAATAGCTCAATTTTAAAAATGGGCAAAGGACCTTGAATTTCTTCAAGGAGGATGCACCAATGGCCAAGAAGCATATGAAAAGTTGTTCAGCCTCACTAATCATTAGGGAAATTTAAATTGAAACCTCTGTGAGATATCACCTCACACTCTTCAGGATGGTTACTATTAAAAAAAAACCCAGAACAGAAAAACGGAAAATATCAAGTGAGGTGAGGATGTGAGAAAATAGAAACCTTCACACACTGCAGCTGGGCATGTAAAATGGAGCAGCAGCTGTGGAACACAGTGTGATGGTTCCTCGAAAAATTGAAAATAGAACTACTATATGATCCAGTGATTCCACTTCTGGATACTTATCCGATAGAGTGGAAAACAGTGTTTAATATTTGATATACAGTTGTCACTTAGTAATGTCAGCTCTGAATTTTTGAAAGTAGAATTGAATTTTACTGACAGTGAAAAAAATTGAAAACAGGATTTGCACACTGTGTTTATAGTGGCACTATTCATAATTGCCAAGAGGTAAAAACAACCCAAGTTGTCCTTAATAGATGAATACATAAATAAAGCATAGCATATGCACACATTTGGATTACCATTCAGCCTTAAAAAGGAAGAACATTCTGTCAGCAGTTGGCCTTTGGATATGAGCGGTATCATGAACTGCAGCACTGGATTTTCCTCGATTTGTCAGCCTGCCAGGCCCACCCTGCAGATTTCGAACTTATCAGCCTCCATAATCACACGAGCCAATTCCTTAAAATAAATCTCTTTCTAAATACCCGTCCTATTGGTTCTGTTTCTCTGGAGAACCCTGACTAATACCTGGATGAAACTTGTGCACATTGTGCCAAGTGAAATAAGCCAGTCACAAAAAGACAAATCCTATATTATTTCATTTATAGGTGGTATTTAGAAACAAAAAGTAGAATGGTGATTGCCAAGGGCAGGGGAGAGGAAGAAATGAGGAGGTGTTATTTAATGGATGTTGAGTTTCAGATTTGCAAGATAAAAAAGTTCTGAAGATTGCTTCATAACAATGTGAATACAGTAGTCTAGCCTTACCAGCAGGGATAATTTCCAAGACCCCCAGTGGATGCCAGAAACTACAAATAGTATCAAACCCTACATATATTATGTTTTATCCCTGTATGTACATACCTATGATAAAGTTTAATTTATAAATTAGGCACAGTAAGAGATTGACAACAACTAATAGTAAAACAGAACAATTATAGCAATATACTGCAATGAAAGTTCTGCTAATGTGGTCTCTCTCAAAATATTGTAATATTTCCAGACTGCAATTGACTGCAGGTAACTGAAACCACAGAAGATAAAACTGTGGATAAGGGTGGACCACCGTATACTTAACACTACTGAACTGTACACTTAGAAATGGTTAAGATAGTAAATTTTATGTTTTTTACCACAATCAAAACAAAACAAAGCAACAAGCTGTCAATGTCTCCCTGGTTTTATTGGTTCCAAAACAAAATACAGAGTTAAAAATTAGGAAATGTCTACCATGGCTCCAATGACAGAGAAGAGACATGAGTGAGGATGAACACCCAAATTGAATTTAAATCAACAATTGCCAGCTGATGTTAAGAAATAGAAATGACAAATAGACCAAAGCCAAATTAATGGAGTACTCCCCTATACACAGTATGCAAAAATGTATGATATATAAGGGCAAGTACTAATACCTTTATTCTACTATCAATGGCAAATTCCTTATGGGATCATGAATGAATTTAAGTCCACGCAATATATGTGAGAAAACTGAAATGTGTTCAGAAGAAAAATATCTTAAGAACTAGGTGGGTCCTTTGCTCAGGGGTTCATGAGGTTTTAAATCAAGGTGTTGGCTAAAGAGACAATCTCAAATTATTTTGGGGTCCTCTTCCCAGCTCACTGGTTGTTGGCAGAGTTCAATTCCCTGTAGCTGTGAGGACTGAGACCCATTCCCAGCCACATGGCTCTCTCTACAACATAGTAGTTTACTTCTTCAAAAGAGAGTCTCCTCCGGCTTCTTGTCTCTTTACTTTAGATTATCTTTGAAATGGCTCACCCCCCACCCCCATGATAATCCCTCTTTTGATTAAGACAAAACCAACATACTGAGGACCCTAACTACACCTGTAGAATCACTTCACTTTTGCCATTTAATGTAATGTGCCCAGTTAATAGTCAACAGGTCAAGTTGTTGGCTAGAATGGGTTAGAAAGGGGCAATTCAAATTCAGTGTTGATATTACTACTCTTTTATAGGAACATTTCAGTACTACTTGATTGCCATTACAAGTATTCATACATGTATGTCTCCTAAAGTAATACTTATTAAAGAATCACACTTGAAGTTCAAAACCAATATCACTATAATCTTCTTTTTGCCTGATAATCTACAATACAGTTGATATTATTTCCCTTCATGTTATTCTCATATTTCCTAATTGCCTAATTTCCATCATACGTATCGAAATGATGAGAATTTCACCATTCACTTTGGCAGCCAGTTTTAGTTTCAAATACGTAAGTAGAGTTATGTTGCATTTCTTTTCCCCAAAGGCAAATCCTCAACCTTATATAATATATAAGGTGTTTTTACTTTATCAGTCTCAGAACTTACGCTTTATTTATTATATTCTTTAATTCAGCTATATTCTTCTACCCCCTGTGAAGAACACTGTGTGGTATTGACTAAAAAATGGCATTTATTAATTTTACATATTTCATATTTGTATGACAATGAAACATAGCATGATCCAGAGCACATGTGACATTCTCTTCAGGAAAGAATAGGAAGATGTTCACGTAAAGTATTACCTCCAAAATACAGAGCGAAGCCTTATAAACTGTTCATTCAATTCAACTGAGTGTGCAGGTGTCGCACGTGCTATGTAAGGAAAGTGACCACATCACATGGCTTTTTCTAGTGTCTGTTAAAGTAATAACACAGGAAGCGTGTTATTATAACCTACAGGGATCATAAATACCAACCCTATAGTATTTTTATTGCCAACTTGTATCGAAAGCAATCTGGCACTCTTACACGTAAGATTCTCCCATTAGTAAGCAGTCTTATATTACAGACATAAAATATTGGTAGGTATTTTAACTCAGCCAAGCTACCGCAGCTGTGTCACATTTGTTTTTCCTTATTTTAATATGAGCTTATTTAGATGAAGTTGGAATTGCCTTCCTTTCCTCTAAATGACAGGTCTGGTTCAATGCCAGGCCACTTAGTGAGGTCCATCAAACAACGCTCTATTATGTACAGTGGCATGATTTGAAAATCATAAGACCACTAACTTATAACACATGTTAATAAGCCCAGTTAGTTCAAACTCTAGACCTTCTACAGGTGCTTTTATATTCCATTTTAAAATGTGCTTTATTACCTCCACTGCAAATAGTTCACTCGATCATCTCTAAACTATTTTAACATTTTCAAAAACATTTTTATGAGAATATATAGCTACATATTACAACTAAGCAAACCAAAAAGAAGGGCCAGACCAAACTTTTAATCAAACTTTGATTTGCATTGCATCAACATTATTTGCACTCAGGAAATCTATTAACTGAATAGGGAACTGAGATTTTAGTGACCTCCCCTCATTTTCTCATTGCTGCCTCCCCTCCCTGACCCCAGCTGTTATTGCTCAGTGATGTAGGGCCCTTTTGTGATCCAGGTAAGTTGATAGTCCCTGACACTCAACATATTTCCAGGAGTAACAGATTATAGCAACATAAAGGAATCTGCTATAGGTGTCCTTTCTCACTGTCCATTCAAAAGCCAGTGAGAATGTCTCAGAAGGAGTAATCAAATCCTCGGACTACATATGCTGGGGTTAGTGACCAATGCAGGTTTTAAGCAATACCTTCTTGTCATGATTAATATGAAAGCTTCATCCATCCACTCTGTACAGACACCTCCTCAACCCTACATAATTTAATAACAACTTCCCTGCACATTTATTTATAGCAGGAGGGATCGTCACTAACCTGAAGACCTCAACTTTCTGCTCTCTAAATTTTTCTGCTTTGCACTTCAATGTCTGCTTGTCTGTATCCTGTCTATTAGCTCAGTTCTCAACTTGCTTTTATCCCAAATACTATGTAGCTCCAGTTTTAAGTGATAAATTGTACATGCATAAATATTTGTGTTCTTTTCCAAATTTATGAATAACCATTAATCTCAGTGCTTATCTATATTACTAGTTTAGATGGCAAAGAGGCAGGAACTGTAACTATAACTAAAAATATGCATAGCATCACAGGGCACTATTAGGTTATTCAGCTTAGCAAATTCTCAAAATTAATTATCAGTGAATGATGACAACAATGATTTAATGCACTAGAGTCATTCACAAAGGTGTTCCAGTGGGAAAGAGCTATATTCAGAGTGTAGCTAAGTCAGTAATAGAATAATTATAATGTATTACCGCCTCTAGATTTTTGGTAAAGGGGGCAGCGGATGTACCCAAGACATGAGAACTAAAACATAAAAAAGGTTATTGCCAACAGTCCAAATAAACAGTGTTGTCATAGTTATTACAGTTTGGAAATTCTTAATGCAATCTAAAACTTAGATGTACTTGTAAAAATGCGGTGAAGTTTTATTTAGTATTGGGTAACTGGAAAGAAAATTGAGGTTGTTATGCAAAGTGTTGCATGTATTCTTTGAATTTTTGATTCAGCTGAAACATTATTGAAAGGCCAGGATAACCGTTTTCACTGAATTTAATATTATTAGCCACATTCTTTTTATCCCTGTTAACTATTTGGTTTGTTGTTTAGCAAGTTGATTAAATAGTCAGCATCATAAAATTCTATAATTAAATCACAAATCAATAGTGATAGGGTCTGTTGCCATAAAGATATTCTAAAGAAAGATTTACACATATTCAAGAAATCTTTATTGATATTTTGTGGTTAAGAAACAAAACAGCAAAGGATAAAATTTCACACTCATATAATCAAAAATATTGTCCTCAATGCCTACAAAAAGAAAAATGGGGCCAGATTACTTACTTTTCAAACATCTGTTAGGATTCTTAACCAATAAAGTTTTTTTTTTTCTTTTCAAAACAAACACAACGAAAGTGTGAACTTTTGGGGGTAAAGAAGTGAAATAGTAAGACACTGTTGTTTTCTTCAGTGCATAATCAGAATTTCCAAACTTCATCTTTTATTGATTCTATTTGTCATTCTTCTAAAGTTCAGTTTTAAAGAAAAAATAACAAAAACTTCTGTTATAGCAGCATATATTATTAGATTTTCACTTTTCCTTGATGACTTCTAAAAGCCTTTTGACGTGGACTCCAAAAAGGCATTTTTATCCTTAGAAATGTGTTTTAAAAAATTAAAACCTCGAGAATTGCAGAATTGGAAATTCTCAGCTGCAGCTCTGGAAAAAAATGTGCATAGAGAAATGAAGCCTTAAAGTAAAATTGTAGAAGCTGGATAATGAGGAGATTTAGTGTGAGAAGCAAATCAACTGGCCAAATAGTGAAGAGCCCCTCTCGGAGCAGGCTAGCGTGCAGCCAGCTGAGCTATTTGGGAGATGGGAGAGAGGCCCACATGACGGGGCAGGAATGGCGTGCACATGGCACCTTCCCCTACTGTGCCTGTCCGCTCGGCTCTGCCAAGTGTGAGCTCATGATTCAAACTGACAAGAACCTTGCTCCCTCCCTGATCCAGAAAGAAAGAGCCTTGTCAAGTTGAATATCCTGCTTGCTGTACAGGAGCAGGGTTGCCAGGAACAATGGGGGGAGCTCAAAATGTGCTCTCAATCAGCAAGAGGCCTTGAGCCCCGACGTGGCTGCTGGCAGCGCTGCTAGAAGTGTAATTGAAGCTTAAATGTCATTGCATTCTTTTTAGAGGAAATGTTGGTTTGTTTTCGTTGTTTTGTTTGTTTTGCTTTTTGTTATTCTTTGTTTCCTTCTGGACTTTGAAAATAAGGTTGTAAAGTATCTTTTTTTTTTTTTTTTTTTTTTTATTTTTTTTTTTTTTTTGGGCTTTTAAAAAAAGGTTTTAAAATTTTTTTTTTTTTTTTTTTTTATTTTTTTTTTTTTTTTGGGCTTTTAAAAAAAGGTTTTAAAATTTTTTTTTTTTTTTTTTTTGAAAATAGAATAGCTACTAAACAAACTTGCCCAAAGAACAAATTCAATCCAAGCAAGAAAGGTACACATTAAACTTCGCTATATTGCCAGGTATAGAGGCCACTGGGGTACAAAGATGAATAAAATCTTTGCCCTGGAGGGGACCAACATCACCCATGAGGAGGGACCCTGTGCATTCAGAAGATGCATAAGTATCATGGAAACTGAAAGCCGAGTTTCTCCTTTTGACTACTGTTTTCCTCTATGTGCTCTGTGATCTTTGGGCAATCACTTGACTTCTCCTGAACCCTATTTTCTTATCTGTAAAATGGAGTTGCAAAATAACTAACTTACAGAGAATTGTGAGAATTAAATGAGATATTGTGTGAAACTGCATTTGGAACATGTGGAGTGCTATACGGAAGTTAGCTGTCATTTGTCTGGAGTCCGGCAGGAATTGTGGTTTCTAGCTAGCACTCAATCTCTGTTGTTCCGGAGATGAGATCCCTCTGAAATCTCAGAGTCTGTCTTCCAACAAACTATTTCAAGAAAGAATTAAGTATAATATACATGAGGAAGTGCCCAAAAATAAATAAGTAAAGCCCTTAGAAATGAAAGATCAAATCCAGCTGGGATAATAGCAGAAGGCTTCTCAAACAGAGCTAAATGGAAATGGCACAGATCCCTACAAGGAGATGCTTTATACTGCTATAAAATGCCTAAAAATCTGTTTCCTAGAATTTCCATTAAAACCCCCAATGCAGTACATGTGAGCATTTCAAAGATATTGGTCATTAACTATTTGAGGGCTGGCCAGTTAGCTCAGTCGGTTAGAGCATGGTGCTGATAACACCAAGGTCCAGGGTTTGATCACTGTACTGGCCAGCCACCAAAATATATTCCAAATAAACAACTAAGGTACCAGAATGAAACCCACTGTCCCCTAGAGTTGGCTTTGCATAGAATAAAGGAGATCTTTGCTTAGAAGCTGTACTTTTCATCAAATATAATTATTTCTTTCTGTTGCTTAAAGTGAGAATATCTTCAAAATGGGAATGATTTCTGTAAGACTAAATTATATTTACTGTAGTGAAGAGAGGGTAAAGGAGAAGGTTGAGGCTAGGTGGGATACAATTTCCAGGTTTATGTTAATGTTGATGTTTGCAAAGACAGGGCTAGGTCTGTGGCCCTATGACATCAGAAATACCTAGTATGCTTATTAAACAGAAACCTCCTAAAGAAGCATGTCTGATTGGAGGTTGGATATTAGAGCCTAGAACTCTACAGACTAAGAGTAAGACCTATGAAGTTCCTTTTCCAGACACATTGTCATCTGAGTACATAAGACATTATCTGACATGATGTTTGTATGACTCAACCTGCAACAGCCTTGCTTCTCATAAGAGAATCACTGAATATACCAAACTACAAGTGCCAGGGACCTTCGCATGTCAGAAAATCACAAGCAGTGAGAAAACCCCTATTTCCAGTCTAGTCTGAATCCTAAAGCACCCAAAGGTGACTTTTGGCACATTGCAATGCACTGATCTATCCATGTGTTTCTCTCTCCATCTCATCTCAGGACTCTAAGATCCTCAAATGTAAAACCGAGTCTTCTTCATTTTTATATCTAAGCTCCTAGCATAGTGTCCAGAAAATTGCTGATGTTCAAGTGTGCATTGAGCAAAGCTAAAACTTTGAAGCTAAAGAAACTTGCCTCCACCATGAATCTTATAAGAGAGCCAATCACAGAGTAGCAGCTGCAGTTGGCAACCACTGAGTGATCTACAGGAGATGACAAATGGTTGGTTTGGCAGGCGTGTAGGGTTAGGGCAAGAAACAAAGCAAGTCAGTGCTACAAAGAACAAACAGTCTGTATCTACTGAAAATATTAGTTCAAAGAAAAACACAGAGGAACAGAATAAAAACAACTTCAAAGAGTCAAGCATTCAGCAAAATTTATTAAACATCCACTTTGTGCTAGGTACTCTGCAAGGCTCTGGAACACAGCAATAAAATGGAAAGTCATGCTTGCCCTTATGGGGCTCATGGTCACATGCACATATTGAGTGCTACGGGAAAAAAAAACAGAAGGGGCTATGAGAGGGTGTAATAGGAAGGCCACTCTGTGTGTGTGTGTGTGTGTGTGTGTGTGCATGCGCGCGTGTGTGCGTTTGTGGCCATCGGGGTGTGGTTGGAGGAGGCAGGGAATTCTTGCCTAAGAAAATGATATATAAACAGAATCCTGGAAGAAGATACATAGGTGTTAATGAGAAGAACATTCTAGGCAGATAAAATATGTACACTGTGGTCTGAATTACTGTGTCCCCCTAAAATTTCTATATTGAAATCCTAACCCCCAAGGTGATGGGGGTCTTTGGGAGGCAATTAGATTATGAGGGTGGAGTCCTCATAAATGGCATTAGTGCCCTTATAAAAAAAGGCCCAAGAGAGACTCCTCATCCCTTCCACCATGTGAGGACACAGTGACACGGCACCATCTATGAAACAGAATGAAAGCTGTAGCCAGGCACTGACCCTGCCAGTGTCTTGATCTGGGACTTTTCAGCCTCCAGAACTGTGACAGATAAATTTCTCTTTTTTTTTTAAAGCTACCCAGTCTATGGCATTTTGTTATAGCAGCCCAAATGGATTAAGACAATGTTCAAAACCCTGAAATGGGAAAAAGCTTGTCATTTCAGAGGAAATTTTAAATATTTTATTTTAGGTAAATCATTAGAATAGTAACTCTTAATGCTTATTGGTTCCAAAACAGGCCGTCAGTATTTCCTAAAGTTGGATACTTGCAAAATCTGCCTCCTGTTAGCTACCAGAAAACCAGAAGCTTCGGGACGGACTTCTATCCCCCGGCTGCACACTAAGCTATTCTGTAACAGGTAATATCTTTTTTTTT
>NW_007734619.1:10152-13274 GCF_000696425.1 Galeopterus variegatus | reverse complement strand
TTTTTGTCTTTTTTCGTGACCGGCAACGGATCGCAACCCTCAGTGTCGCGCCCGTACCGGACCGGGACCGGCAACGGGATCGCAACCCTCGGTGTTGCGCCCGCACCTCGCTCAACCAGTGAGCGGCCGGTCTGTATGTGGGATCCGAACCCTCGGCGGGAGCGCCACCGCACTCCCAAGCGGCGCACTGTAGCAGTGCGCCACCGGGCCGGCCCTGTAACAGGTAATATCTTTAACCACATTAGTCCCATAGGAGAATGGCACCTCCATAGTCTGGGGAAGGATTTTTGAGTATTCTCAGTTGACCAAAATACTATGTTTTACAAAATAAGTGTTTTGGACATCAGAGAGATTTTTGTAGCCAAATTGTATTTTCCTAAAAAAGTAATGACTTATACAGAAGGTTTGTAGAAATCAATCTCTTATACACATGAAAGGCCCTATTGCACCTCAACATCAAGAGTGTGGGCATGGTGGAATATCAGAAGCCAGGGTGGTGTATTTCTTGGCAGCCCGTTTTGGTTCCCCCAGTTTTTTTTTTTATTTATGTTGTTTTATTTTGTTTTGTTCACCACACAGGTGTTAAATCATCTTGCCCCCTCGTATTATCTGAAAAACCTAATTTTCTCCCCTGAATGAATTTTCCAGTAGGATTTCATCTTTTTCCTATTGGTACACACATTATGTCCTCAAGATTATTTTAATCCTATCATTATTTCCAGGGTGCCCAATATCATCAAGAAGTATAAATGATAGAAAGAACAGATTGGAGTTCTTCAGCAGCTTCACTCTCTTTGTATAAAAATAATTTTGTATGCAATGTTTGTTCTTTGACTAAGGACCACTGCCCTCTTATTTTGATATATTATATATGATGTATGCAATAGTTGCCCACTAGTAATTTGAGCCTAGGGAGAATTTTTATGACCATCTAGCAAACTCTAAAACAGTATTTGTAATGTAAATGCTGATATACCATTATTTATACTTCAGTTCAGTAGCAAAAATTGGTTTCATGATAAATAAACTCTCGTTACCCAATCATTAGTCTATTATAGCCACAATGACAAGTCGTGCCACAGGCAATACAGTATCACTAATGAAATGAATTAATTTATCTTTTTCAAAGGGACATTGGGGAATCAAAAATGTATATTTTATAGCAACACTCCAAATATGAAATATATCTAATAATTCAACATTTGAGGCAGATATTTTTAACCCATCAAGTTTATTTTATTCAACAAATATTTATTGACTGCTTCCTATGTTCCAGGCACTTTTCTAGGTGGTGAAAATAAATTCTACTGGGAGACACAGAGGAGGTAAAGAAGTTACAAAAAAGAAAGAAAACAGACAAGACTGCACTAGATTCTGATAATTGCCATGAAGAGACATGAAGAGAGAAAACAAACAAACAAACAAAACCCACTTCAGGTTGATAGTCAGCAGAAGACTTTATTTCATTAGGTGACCAGAAAACACTTTACACCATATCACAAGCCTTTTTCTACTATAGAAGTCATGGTGACAAATTTAGTTTGGACCCCATGAAATGGCTTATAATCAACATTTTTCACCAATAAAAATGGCAATTCCATATGGCTCAACCTAATAGCTGATAATCCGGAGAATTAAAAGCAGATAGAATTTGAACTATGACTTTTATTTTAAATTTCTATTTCAAATTTACAATTGTTCTGAGCCTGAATATCTAAGATCCAGCATTTATTTATTTTTTTTTTTATTTTTTAATGTTCAGATCCTGGATCTAGAGATGGGATGAGAATCCTATCACTCCACAGGTCAGATAGATGTTTAAGCAGTCTTTCCAGTTCATAAAAATGCTCCTAAGGACAGGATGTCTGAAGACAAGGCTTTCTGAGATAGGGAAAAGTCCTCGGTGGAGTTTCTGTAACAAATACGATGCCAGAGTCCTGGCTCAAGGGGATGCATGCATCAGTGGGGATACGATGTCCTGGAACCAGTGCACCCTTCAAACTCAGACCTACCAGCAGTGCAGTTAACCTGCAGCATATCCTTTCACCTCTCCTAGCCTCAGGTTTTCTTTTGTTTTTTAATCTTTTAAATGAGAATAATTACCGTACCTTGCAGGGCTGTTTCAAGTATTAGAGATACAGTAGAGTAACATGACGTGCATGTTCAGCTAGTGATAAAGCAAATAAGCATTACACACTTGGGCCTCACAAGTGTGGNTTTTGTTAGAGGTTCCTGGGGATAATTTTGATATTAATGAATCTGGATCTTTAAGGTAATTTTAGACTCTAACCTGAAGAAGACACATCTCTAAACCAAGATATGTAAAATGTCCCCATCTATGTCCCCAGCAATGCCTAGCAAACAGTAGATAATCAGTATGATTATTTTCTTTTGCAGGGGAAAAATGGGCTGCTCATTAAGGTAGTTGAGCCTGAGCTGGTGTACCTGGCTGCCACAATCTAAATTCGGACAATACACTTTCTTAGTACAATTTTCTACTTTCCAAGCCTGTTCTTGTATGTCACTGTGTTCTGACCAGTCCAATATAAATGATATCTCAAACACTGCAAGAATTTGAACAAATTCATATTTTTAGCAAAGATTTCTTGGTTGAATTAATTCAAAATTGACATTTTTTAAAGATCCTTCTAGTTGCATTTCTGGTCCCGATTTATCAACTAAGTATTTTGTCCTAAAGAGAGTAGATGCAAAAGCAAAAACTATCTGTTACCCTATGGCTTTTCTGTGTTTCTCCTCTAGAAAAAAGCCATGTAAATCACAGAATAAGGAGGAACAAACAGGGCTATATCAGACCTGGTATCACATTTACTTTTAAGGGACAATTTCAATTGGTCAATATCTTTTCTGTTTGGCAACTATGCCCTTAATATTTATTGCGTATTTTAGTATCCCTTAAGCTAATAAGGACATTAACAGTTTAATATATCTATTCCTATTTAGAAGATTCGTAGTAAAAAGCTAGTAAGTTATTTTTCCTAATTCACTTTTAAAAAACAATTATATGCATTGTTAGGGGAAAAATAACTTGTTACAAGGAAGAAGCACCTGAAAATAAGGTAGAGAAGTGCTTTTTCACATTCCTGTCATTTCATGTGCGGATT
>NW_007734619.1:6549-9363 GCF_000696425.1 Galeopterus variegatus | reverse complement strand
AGCACCTGAAAATAAGGTAGAGAAGTGCTTTTTCACATTCCTGTCATTTCATGTGCGGATTCACATGGATGTGATCAACTGAAATGTAGAAGTGAGCGTAGCACACTGCCTTACATTTTGATGTCTATAAATGCAGCTCACCATCCTGGTGGCAGGAGGTGGAGAACAGGCAAGAGGTGTATATTTGAAGTAAACCTTGAGAAAAAGATGGACTTCATAAAATAAGCAGCTTAGATAATAAAACTCTTATTCACATAAGCTCTCCAAGCAGTATTTATTTAAACAGTTAGATTGGCAGCCTCAAGCATAGGAAATACATGCTAAACATATATACTGAACAGTTTGAGAAAACCTTTCTCACATGTTATGTCTGTAGCATTTGGCAGAAATAGCTTCCATTTAGAATATTCATAGTTTCCAATTTTTCAGTAATTATTGCTTTTTGTTAAAGTGAGAGCAAATTGTGATCCAAACTATTTTTTTTGTCTTGTTTTGTTTTCTTTGGTCATTGTTTTTGTTGTTGTGTTGTTTTTCCAAATGACTAGCAAAATGTTATTTTTAGGCAGAGCAATGTTTTCATCAGTAAATATACTGAAAAAGTAAATTAGCTGTGTGTAGACTTGGACGACCTCTAGGACTTCAGGTGGGTGCCTGCTCAGCTCTGCTCAAGAACTCCCACACCCTCCTAACTCTGGGGACCCCAAGCAGAGGATATCCCAGACCAGCCACATGATACTGAGGACCACAAAGGGCTGTCAATTGGACAGTAGTGTTATGGACACGTTTTCCATCTTGGTGTCTCTAGGAAGCACTAGCATAGTTTGCTTCCTCTGGTGGAAGTATCCAGGGGTCAAGGGGTGTGGAGAACTAATGTGGGTAGAAAGAGTCCTCAGAAGACTCCATTAGAAAACAAGAAACATCCTGTCCCTGGCCACACAAGTGTCACAGCTGAACTTAACATGGCGGTCCTGACCTGTCACTTATACCTCAGACAAGTTTGTGTACTCTGCCAAACCAGGATCTCTAACACAGGCTAGACATGTGAAGGACAGGTGAGGGGATTTCCCACAGCTCAACGAGGAGAATATTGCCTATGACCATCTCTGAGCTTGCAGAGGGGGAAATGTGCTTCCTCACTACAGGATACATGTCTGTTCATTTGGAAAGACTTAACAGAGATATTCTTAAAAATAAGTCATCAGTTTATAAATGCAGGCTTTACAAGGAGTATTTATTTAAACACATTTTTAAAACACTGCACCAGCACACAATGACTGAAATGGGACTTGAACTTAAAGATACGTGGTGGTCTAATATTATGAGAGGGATGTGATCCTGACGACCTCACGTAACTCAAAACACATATTATTTAAGATGAATTTTCCTATAGAAATAAATGTAAAAGTTGTGTTTCTGATATGGATAAATCTCAAGCCAGTGTGGCTTAGGGGCATTGACCTTGTTTTTTAATCTTGTAGCCATGTCACGCCCACACACTCTTTTTTCATCTTTTTTTTTTCAATTATATTTGCCTAGTTTTATAATGAAGTATGTGAATCAAAAACTGCTTTTTATTTTTCTCAGCATTACCTCTAAAATAATTTCCTTCCCCTATAACAAAAGCACAGCACATTGCAGGAATTCTAAGTTCTCTTCAAATGATTTTCATTACAACAGAACATCTTTCCAAAATTTTTATATTTTTGGTAACAGCATTAACACCACAATTTGAGAACTTTACTGACATTGTTATAGGATTACAAAAATTTTAATATTAATCTTTTAAAAATTAATGTTATAATCATTATGAAAATTACTCAGAAAGCTCTGATATGTGTAGAACATGTTCAATGATGTTGCCTATTTCGTATTTCTGTTTGCCGGAAGTTGATGCTGTCAGGTGACCATAGCACAAACACAATTTCCCATTAACTCTACCTGCTCCTTCAAAATAACACAATTCTTAACCACTTTTCAAATTTGGTGCACAAAAATGTGACTTTTTCTCATTTTTGCAACTCACTTATTTCAAAATGCACGTGAAATGAGTAAAACAGTAAGAACCATTCATTGACACTGACTGTGTGGCAGGAACTCTCCTGAGCGCTCTTCATCCTGATTATTCCCATTTTAGAGATGAAGGAATTGAGGCCCACGTGGCTTACATAACTTGGGAAGGTTTTAACATCAGTCTTTGTGGGTTCCAGAGCTTACCTCAATTCTGTCAGTATTTCTAACGTAGCCCCTTTGAGAGGGTTTGATGTGGTGAAAGGACTGATGTTGCGGCCACAGTTACAGCCGGATTGTAGGGACTGAAGAGAGACAGGAGGTGAGAACAAGAGAGCATAAGTGACCTCTGGATGGGGCTGTCAGCATCAAAAGTTAGAAGGAGAATAACATATGGTCACAGGAGGTCTTGGGTTCAAGTAGAACCTTTTTTATTTTAGTATAAATGCAAATCTGTATCTTCTAGGCTTATTTCTTTACAGAAAGAAGGAAACTTAGAAAAAACTTCTCTTATATTAAATATAGAAATCTCAAAGTCTAAATGTCTAAACAGGCCCAGCTATAGATCAAATTGTGAATTAGGCATAAATTATATTTTTCTTCTACAACTTTTCTTTTCACCCTTTTATTCTTGTAGGGTTATCTCCCTAATAAAAATAATAATTATTGTTATAATAACTGCACATAATAAAATAAGTAAATTTAATATATGCAAAACTCTTAGCAATGTTCTAAGCACTTTCTGCAAATAAACCCACTGAATTTTCGCAATAACTCTTAAAATAGGATATTATCACAATCCCCATA
>NW_007734619.1:0-6025 GCF_000696425.1 Galeopterus variegatus | reverse complement strand
ATGTCATCTGCATCTAAGGATGATTTAAGGAAATAGAGGGAAGATAAAATGTACAGACAAATAAAGACCAAAATGTTAGGCACAGAGAGAAAAAGAGGGAAGATTCAATTTCTATGTCATCTGCATCTAAGGATGATTTAAGGAAATAGAGGGAAGATAAAATGTACAGACAAAGATCAAAATGTTAGGCACAGAGAGAAAAAGAGGGAAGATCCAATTTGTTTGCTTTAGCAAGCAGTTCTTCCTCCAGACCACAGCCTCTCCTTAAAAGATAGCATTTATTCTTTAAAGATAAGTAGTATTAAATAGTAGTGAAATATTTCACAGCAATATTATTTAATAGCAACATTACTTAATTTTTCACTCTCATTCTCTTGCAGGCATACAGCTTCCATTTATAATACGGGGAGTATTGCTAGATAAAACCTACATAAACAAAAATGCTGTGGGGTCCTTAATAATTTTTAAGAGTGTAAAGTGGTCCTGAGGTACACAATAAGTCAATTCTCCAGACAGATGACTCAAGATAAACCAGAGGCTAAGATGTATTCTGACAGAAAGAAGCTGAGAAAGAAAAATACAGTTGGAAGGTTTATTAAGATCTTTCTTTAAGGCTAGAGATCATGAGGAAAGCTTGTGTGGGGGAAGGAAGTCAGGGGGAGGAGGAGTAACTTACTCAATAGCACCCTGAGGGCTCCAAAGATAGTTTACAAACTTTCCAAAACTGCCTAATTTACTCCATGGGAGCAGTTCACACCTCATTATGGGCCCACAATTGCAAATAAATGCACAATAATTAGAGCAACAGTAATATTGCAAAAATATGTCAGGATAACAAAAAAACAAATTTGTGCACAGAGTTATCCCCAACCATAGTGCAACCTTTGCTAATTACTAATATCCAATAATAACTATTTAATCTAGCCACTGAAATCTTTCTAAAAATAATTTTTGACTCATTCTTTGATGATTACAGAGTGAATCATCTTGGATGTATTCTCCTTTGATTTCATTTCAATTCTCTGTCTCTTGTCAGTAAGTGGGCCCCATTGATTTCTTTTATGAAATATCTCACAGATTGATTTCTTTTATGACATATCTCATATGTCAGTTCCTCTTTATTTTTAGTCCAGATATTTTAGGATCTTTCTGCCAGACTACTCTAAAATACGCTTTTCCAACTTCATGTAAGTGGGTTAAAAGTTTTCAATGGTTTCCTATTTTCATTCATTCAAGTTAATTTATTATCTACATACTGCACTCCAGATGTGCCTATAAAAATATTTTTTTAGGCTCTGGGTTCATGTTAAGAAACAATACAAGCAGAATTTCTGCTCTCACAGAGTTTACATCTTGAAGGAGGGAGACAAATTATAAACAGATAAATACATAGAATATTATCATATAATGGTTAATAACCAGGAAGACCATGCAATTGAATTATGTTACACAGAATGGTGGGCAATGGTATTTTACATAAGATGGTCAGGGAGGACTTCCATGTGGACTTGACACTCAAGGTGAGTCCTGAAGAATGGAAAGAAGAAAGCTATGGGAAAATGGGTGAACAATATTCAAGGCAGAGGGCATACAAAGAGCCAAGTTCTGGAAGCCTATTCAGCCCTATAGTTTTTATACAATGAGAAACATAAAGAAGGCGTAGCTGGAGCATGATGGGACAAAGGAATCCTGCAGAAGGTGGGCAGGCTGGGGAGGCAGTGGTAGGTTACGCAGGACTTGTAGGCCATGGTAAGGAGTTTGAATTTTATTCTAAGTTCAACAGGAAATCAGTGAAATGTTTTGGGCAGAGGTGCATATAACATAATTTGATGTATATTTGTAAAAGAGTACTCCAGGTGCTATGTGAAGTGTAATGTAGGGGCAAGAGTGGAAATAGGGAGAATGGTCAGAACTCTATCAGTCCAGTCAAAAGAGGAGAGTGGGTTGAACAAAGTAGTAGCTGGAAAGGTGGACAATGTAGGACATATTTTTGAGGCACAGCCTACCTGTCTTGCTGATGAATTGGATATAGAGAATGAATGAAATGGAAGAATCCTGCCTGGCTCCCAGAAAATGAGTCTTCAACTCATTTGTCTGGTTTTCAAAGTGCTTCTCTTTCTGTACACCTGAGTTCCCTTCTCCACTACATACTGCATGTGCAGAAAAGCAAACTCCTCACTCTTCTTCCCACACTCAGTACTCACTCCCACCTCACGCCCTTTGCCCAGAAGGTTTACAGTCTTCTCTCCTCCACATTCTCTCTCCCTTATCATTACAACTTTCATTGGTATTTGTGTCTCCTTATTGAAATTCTTTTATTATTTGTTGCTTCATATCAATGAGTGTTGTGTCCTTAGGTGTGTAATTAGTACCCTTATAGAAATCAGCATATATCATGTTCTTTAGAAGCCAGCGTACCATCTAGCCCAGATGAGAAATGAACCCTTGTCAACTAACAGTGAACATGGTTAGATATAAACTCTGCTCTCTCACATATTGTCCTGCTTAGGTTTTGACACATCTTTCTTTGCTGCTTCTTGTCCTTCAAGCTTCACCTCAACCAGTACGTCTCAGGAGTAAGTGGCCTTATCAGACCACTCATGTCAAAGTACCGCCTGTCAAAGACCACTGGTCACTCTCTGTCATGTTTCCTTGACATGTTATTCTTCATAGCACTTATCCCTAATCTGACACATCTTTCTTTGCTGCTTCTTGTCCTTCAAGCTTCACCTCAACCAGTACGTCTCAGGAATAAGTGGCCTTATCAGACCACTCATGTCAAAGTACCGCCTGTCAAAGACCGCTGGTCACTCTCTGTCATGTTTCCTTGACATGTTATTCTTCATAGCACTTATCCCTAATCAAATACTGTCTTATTTACTTGTTTAGTTGTTTATTATCTGTTTTCTCCATTAGAAAGTTAATGCCATTAGAGCAGAACTTGTCTGTCTTGAGTACTCCTGGATCCCAGCACTTAAAAAAATGCCTGCCCTAGAGTATCATATTTTATGTAAGTCATTGCCAAGATGCTAGGAATAAAGAAATGAACAAAACAACAAAACTCTTTGGAATATAAAATGGAGTTTATATTCTAATGAGACAGACAGACAATAAGTAAGATTAATAAGTAAAACATGTAGTTTATAAGATACTGATAAGTATTGGCAGGGAAGAATATAAAGCAAAGAAAGGTAGATAGGATTGTGCATTTTTGGAGAGGGTGAAGAGAGGCAGAATTTTAGAATGGCCAAGGAATTGCTCAATGAGAAGGTAACAATTGAGTCAAAACTTGGAAAAAGTAAGAGAGTGAGCCTTGCAGATAGCTGGAGAAAAGCGTTCCAGGCAGAGGGAACAGCAACTGCAAATATTTTGAGGCAGGAGTGTGTCTGGAGCACTCCAGGCCCCATTTGCCAAGGGTCTGTAATGGTATAAGCAAGGGGAGAAAAGGTGGGAAATGCAGTCAGAGTGGAAAAATGGGAATAGAAGATGGAAACAGATCATTTGGGGTCTTTGAGGCCAGTAGAAAGATTTAAATTTTGGCTTTTACTCTTAGTAAAACAAGAAGTCACTGGGAGATTTTAGACAGTGAAGAGCCATAAGATAACTTATGCTTTAACAGAATCATTCTGGCTGCTCTTTGAGAATTGACTTCAGGAAAACAAGGGCAGATGCAGTGAGGTCAACTAAGGAGCCTACTGCAGTGACTCAGGTGAGTGATGTGTCTTCAACTGGAAGAGTAGCGATGGGATGGGCAAAAGTGTTTGGCTTCTGATCCTTGATAAGGATCTTGTTAAACTAATGAGTACTAAAGGGTTTCCCACTCACTGTGATGGTTTACAATTTATTCAAACATATCATGCAGCCAATTCACAAACTGAGCAAAAGATATGTACAAATATTTCTGAAATTAGATCAAGTGCTGGATAAATTGCTTAAAATGTCCATAAGTTACATTTCCGCTTTTGTTAATAAAAATTTGCAAAATATTTATTTATAGACTCATAACATGTACTTTCACAAGACACCCAAATGGATTATTCATCTGGTTATTTACTCTTGAGACATACATTTCCCTTCGAAAGTGATTCTGACAAGATGGCAGCATGTGTAGAAAATGCAAGAAGAATATCTTTAGGGGGAAATATAAATAAAAATAGTTTGAGATCTGGCACCATTTTGCTGTGAACACGACAGAGATTATGTCTATCATTTAAAATTCTAAATGAACAAGTCTATGAAGATAAAAATTTTTTCTTATGTGTAGCAGAGGGTTCTTTAAAATTATTTTAAAGTTTTTTCATTTGACACTTCCTAATTAGCTCCTTTGATTGCTGTGAACACGACAGAGATTATGTCTATCATTTAAAATTCTAAATGAACAAGTCTATGAAAATAAAAATTTTTTCTTATGTGTAGCAGAGAGTTCTTTAAAATTATTTTAAAGTTTTTTCATTTGACACTTCCTAATTAGCTCCTTTGACTGAGTGTTAATATATTTTCACAGTACTACCTGGCTAGATGTCATCTTCAGACAAAGACAGTTGAGATCTACTCCATGTTTAGCAGCAGAACTGATTTTGACTGATTCTGCAAATGAAATGTATGTTCTTGAGCCATCCTCAAAAGCAAATTCAGAGCACGTGAAATTTCTTTCTCGTTTTTTAGAAATTAATTAGCTTATTGAAATTGCCTTATTGTGCCTCTTGAGTTGGTTTACATTCAAATCATTGTTTTCAAAACAGAAAAATCTGTGATTAGCTGAAGTTAAAAGTCTAAACAAGAAATTTCTAAGCTCCAAATCATGTAAATTATAATATTCATGACAGTTTACAACTTCTTTCCCCCCGATGGGAATATCCTGTGTGGTTTATTGCAAGCCATCAAAAGCAGAGCTCTCAAAAATTGCAATATGGTGTCTCACTAGCTCTCACAAACCTAGCCCAAGCTGATAAGCTGCAAATAACCAAAAACAAACAAAAGAAAACATACTTAATATTTTGAAGCCATGTCAATATGCACAAATCACTCATAATTCTGTAAACTCAGTGCTTATGTTTTGCTTTAGTCAGCTTTGGAAATGCTTCAGGATATTGCACATTGTAGCACATTTTGCATCACCTAAAATGCACTGGCTTTTGATATTGGTACACCAATCACATTCTCTTTTGTGCACAAAGGCAATCTTGTTTACATTTCTAACAGATCCTTGGTTACATTCTGGCAGTAAAGACACTATTACGAACAGAACAGAAAAAGATGTCCTGTGTTTGTCTCTGAATTTTTGTTGAAGATATTGGATTGCCATCTCTAGTACAGTCCATAAACAAACTTGGTGAGCATCAAAGGCTATAGCATTACCACCTGCTGAGACCAGATTACACACCTCAAACGTAAATGTTACCTCAATGAAAATGCTTCTGAAATTTAAAATCAAATAAAATCAAAATGCCCAAATGTTTTCTTTAAAACTCAGACATTGTGTGTGAGAATGTTTTTTTAACAGTGATTTTGCAGTTATTGGATGATCAGTCCTATGTTTATTCAATTATGTGCAACCCTAATTTGTTTGGTACTATGTTGTTTACTCTCACTTGCTCTTCACACGTACAGCCCGGCCACATATGCTCTGGCCCTGGGTGTAGCAAATACTGGATGTACTAGAAAAATAGAACTACTAATGACTAATGTCCCCTTTATGATGTTTAACATGTGCTGTATTATTCTCGTTAAGATATGAGTAGATTGTTCTTTAATATAAGATTCCAAGATCCTAACACTATCAGAGGAAGCCACGTACGTACTCACTAGTCGGCGTGCACACACACACACATACACACACACACACACACATACAGTATGTACTGTATAAATCACTGACTAACTTCAAGACAAAGGAAACATCAAAGCAGTAAACATTCTGCCAAGAAAGCCTGTTTACTGTGTTTATTGGTGCCTGTCAAAAAAATAAAATTCAAAAGCTTCTTTGCTTTTTTTTAAATTGCATTTTATTTTATTAATACTATTT
>NW_007734618.1:89487-90372 GCF_000696425.1 Galeopterus variegatus | reverse complement strand
TTGCTGCTTGTAGAATTCTCTCTTTGTCTTTGAGCTTTGCAAATTTAACTATAATTTGTCTTGGGAGGATCTTTTTGGGTTGAATCTGTTTGAGGACCTTTGAGCTTCCTAGATCTGAAGGTCTGTATCCCTCCCTACACCTGGGAAGTTTTCTGTTGCTATTTCCTTGAGTAGGTTTTCAATACCTTTTCCTTTCTCCTCCCCTCCAGGAATACCCACTATTTGGATGTTAGAGTGCTTGAGGTTGTCTGCTATCTCTCTTAGATTTTCCTCATTATTTTTAATTCTTTTTTCCTTTTTTTTTTTGTCTGACCTGAGTTATTTCAAAAAGACCATCTTCAAGCTCTGAAATTCTTTCTTCTGCTTGCTCTANAGGATTTTAGCATCTAGGTTCGTCAAGGATATTGGCCTATAATTTTCTTTTTTTGTTGTGTCTTTTTCTGGTTTTGGTATCAGATTTATGTTGACCTCATAGAATGAGTTTGAGAGAGGAGTGTCTGTTTCAATTGTTTGGAATAGTTTAAGGGGAATGGGTATTAACTCCTAAACCTTGATAGAATTCAGCTGTAAAGCCATCCAGACCTGGACTTTTGTTGTTGGAATATTGCTAATTACCACTTCAATCTCCTTGCTTGTTATTTGTCTGTTCAGGTTTTCTATCTCTTCTTCGTTCAGTCTTGGTAGTTTAGATATGTCTAGAAACTTATCCATATGTTCCAGATTTTCATATTTGTTGTCATACAGTTGTTTATAATAGTCTCTAGTGATTCTTTGTATTTCTATGGTATCAGTTGTAATGTTTCCCTTTTCATTTCTGATTTTTGTTATTTGGGTCTTCTCTCCTTTTTTTGTTTTGTTTTGTTTTGCTTTGTTTTGTTTTTGTTA
>NW_007734618.1:85736-88111 GCF_000696425.1 Galeopterus variegatus | reverse complement strand
AAAAAAATCTGATTAAAAAATGGGCAAAGGAACTGAATAGACATTTCTCAAAGGAAGACACACAAATGGACAACAGGCACATGAAAAAATGCTCAACATCACTAATCATTGGGGAAATGCATATCAAAACTACATTGAGATATCATCTCACCCCAGTTAGACTGGCTATTATAAAAAAGACAGAGAATAACAAATGCAGAGAAAAAGAAACCCTCCTACACTGTTGGTGGGACTGTAAATTAGCATGTTCACTATGATTTCCTTCTAACTCTTTTTTTTTTTCTTTTTTGGCAGCTTGTTGGTACCTTTGACCTTGATGTTATCAGCACTGCACTCTAACCAAGCTGACCTGCCAGCCTCCTTCTAACTTTAATTGTAATTGTGGCTTGTATAAGTGTAGCTGGATTTAATTTTTAAGGATAAGACTGTACATACATAGGCTTGTCTGTATTATTCAAAATAAGAGCCTAAAGAAGTGAGTTGCAGACGGCAGGGTTGGACCATGCTTATCTCTGTATCTCAGTTGTGTTAAGCACAGTAACTATCAAAAATTAGCAGATTACATATTGCTGACTCATAGAACAGGAAAATAAAAAATAAGTAAGTTTCAGATCTAGTGAAACCCTAAAAAGCTAGTGTACCATATGATGGCTTGCTCGTGGTAATCAAAAACACTGCCACAGTCTTGGTTTGCATTATAAAGACTGCTCCTGAAGTTCTGGGCTTTTATCCTAATACTGCCACTAATGGGTTAAAGAAGAAATCCTTCACTTCTCTAGGCTTTGATTTCTGATTTCCAAATCAGCACAATGGAAGCTGAAGAGAAGGGAAGAGGAAGGAGGTAGGGAGGGGTCAGAGACTTTTTTTGCCTCTACAATACTATGAGCTAGACATAGACCAGGGTTTGACCAACCATGGCCCATGAACCAAATCCAGACTGTGATCCGTTTTTGTACAGCTAATGAACTAAGAATAGTTTTTACATTTTTAAATAATTGGAAAAATTCAAAAGAATCATAATATTTTGTGACATGTAAAAATTATATGAAACTCAATTTTCAGTGTCCATAAGTAAAGTTATATTGGAACTCAGCCACACACACTTATTACGTATTTCTACGGCTGCTTTCACACTACAAAAGCAGAGTTGAGTAGTTGTGACAGACAGCATATGGGCCACCAAGCCTAAAATATTTACTATCTAGACCTTTACAGAAAAAATTTTGTGACCCCTGACATAGACAATTAAGCAGGTGACCACTTGAGAAAACTGAAATATGAGTTTAGGACAAGCAGGGTCTATGTAAATTAGGAGGCAAGCTTCCCAACCACTCAAGCTAAGAATATTCACTCTTGGAAGTGCAGGTCATGTGGCTTGGCAGTACCACCGTTGCCACCTGTCCAAATCTCCCCTCACCTGTGCCCTTTAAGTGGCCAACATTTCCTAGGCATCCATGGGGAAGTAGGAAGCATTTTGACAGCTTGCCCCACATTTTCCCTCCCTCCTATTTCTTCACATTCTATTTTCTGAGCGGTTGTCAGAGGAATGCTGGATCCTGCTGTCGTTTTTCAGACCCCAGGAGCAGTTTCTGATCGTCTTGGCACCACGAAGCATTCCAAGCTCCTATCTCTGCTCCACAGCTGCCTGCTTCCAGTGCAGTCAGGATGAGCTTCCCACAATGCATTGTTCTTTAATCTCTCTCTCTCTCTCTCTCTCTCTCACCCACATGCACACACTCCAATTGGATAGAGGGAGAAAAACCTTGCAGCTTCTTGCCGAGCTTGATAGAAAATATATTTTATAAACAGCTGTTTTGTCCATTGTGAAAGTGTGGCTGTCCCTACTTTTGGAGAGTGACAGGACTATGTTTGTACACGGCCTGCTCTGACCCATTGCTGGTGCGTGNTTTTGGAGAGTGACAGGACTATGTTTGTACACGGCCTGCTCTGACCCATTGCTGGTGCGTGTGTGTGTGTGTGTGTGTGTGTGTGTGTGTGTGTCTCTGTGTGTGTGTGTGTAGCAGGGAGAGAGGGAATGGAGGAGAGAGTGATAGGGAGAGAACACCACAGAGTAGCCAGATGAAAGACATGATGACATCAACACTGTAAAGTTAAGATTAGGGATTCCCAAGTCAGTCACTTTCAAGATAGAGAAACTGCAGAGTGGGGAGAGGAGAGCAGGTGGTCCTCTCTAACAACTTATTCATCATCTAAGACAATTTTATGATCAAAAGGGATCTTTGAAAAAAAAGTGCCTAGGGCCGGCCCGGTGGTGCACTGCTACAGTGCGCCGCTTGGGAAGCGCGGCGGCGCTCCGCCCAAGGGTTCAGATCCCACATACAGACCGGTTCCCGCTCACTGGCTGAGCGAGGCGC
>NW_007734618.1:83084-84988 GCF_000696425.1 Galeopterus variegatus | reverse complement strand
AAGAGAATATATCAAAATATTAACCTGTTGGGGGGGCAAGTTATGGGTGATCTGTTCCTTTTATTTCAACTATTCTGCATTCCCCATTTTCTCGTTCTGATGTGAAGCTGAACAGAAAAGACAGAAGGTAGAGGTGAACTCACTGAGACAGAGAACACTGCCACAAACCCTGACTTAGCCAAAGACGCAGGAGCTTCTTTCTGAGTCCAGTTATTTGAGGGCTAATCAGAAAACACCACCTTTAGAAACTCTTTTAAAAATATGTTTTTACAGTATTCTCCCTTTTGGCCAAAGGACTAAAAACTGAGCACAATTGAATCTGCTCCACTGCCCCAAAGATTCTTAGACTGATTCAGGATAATTTTCTGAACATCACATTTTTAAACAGGTAAAATTTTGACACCCAAATACACAGACCAGTGGATGTGTTTGTCAAAATATTGTGTTTCCCTCCCCCACTCTTTCTCATCAAAGCAGAATGCACATATAAAATGCTGATTAACTAAAACATTGAATGATTAAGATTTTACTCTAACAGAAATATGTTCACTTCATCTAAAATGGGTTATTGAATAAATGCATATACCTGCAGTCCTTTATTAAACCACATTAAATAACATGACAGGATTTTTTAAAATAGATAAATCCATAAGAATAAGAAGGAGAGAAAAGACAATACCTACAGCATTTAGGAAGTTGGAAAGTAGAAGGTATGAGTGGCGCCTGACAGCAGACCCAGGAATGCTGAGTACTAAGACAGCAATAGGAAAACAACCAGGATCCCCCAAAAGCTCAAGAGTTGGTAGCCTAACTTACCTCTGGAGGCAGAGGGGAAAGTAAGATGAAAACAGGGTCGAATTCTATTTCAGTAGTAAGTAGTGTCCAGATCCCCTCCTTGGACTGGGTGACTGTACTCCCCTCATGGTGACAGCAGCCTGGAGGTTTCTTTTCCACACGGTAGAATGTTATGTCCCCAGGCAGCAGCTTTCCATACACAGAGTGCAGAAAACAGTAGATATAAGTGCTCCTTTACACACCGAATACTGAGACCCTCCAGTTTTTCTTCCCACTTGGTTCCAAGGAGGGTGACAGACACTCAGGCAGGAGGAAAGAAGATTCTTTCTCTGGAGAGAATCTCAGCAGCCCAAGTGAAAAGGTCTGAAGATGCTGGTATGTTGGGGAGGGGCATGTTTCCATAAAACTGACACAGCCAGATCACCTTCCAAAGAAGCTCACAGCACAGAGCTTCCATTGCCTTTAGTTTTTCAGTGCTCCATTATTTAACAGAAATGGACAGCTAAGGGCCACCAGACATCTGAGAAAAGCTTCTAATTTGAATGGCAGATACCAAAGCCAACATATAAATAAAAACAACCTGGATGGAAAGGACCATGCTAGAAGATAAAACCTTCAAAAACCCATCTCATATGTCCCCAAAGAGATAAAAGCAGATATTATTTTTTATGAAACATGAACCCAATTCAGAGAGTAAGAAAGCTCTTTGAAATCAGAAACGTGAGAGCAGAATTTTTAAAATTCTCATTAGAAGGGTAAAGAGACAAAGTTGAATAGAAGACCCTTACTTGCTCCAGAAACAAAGCTAAAAAAAAGAGTTGGAACAAAAAAAGAAAAAAGACGAAAAAATTAAAAGAGGTTCAACACCCAAATGATTACAATTCCAAGGAGAGAGAGAGAGAGAATGAGAGAGAGAGAGAGAGAGAACCAATATACAGACCCAGAAAGAGGAGGAGGAGAAAAAGAAAAAGTTTCCCAAAGTTGAAAGACATAATTACCCAGATTGAAACAAATGAAAATAAACCCATACCAAAGCACACTATCTTGAAAATGTGGAAGATAAAACAACGAGAAGATCCCAAAAGCTTACAGAATTTAAAAAAAAAAAA
>NW_007734618.1:80439-81991 GCF_000696425.1 Galeopterus variegatus | reverse complement strand
AATAAAGTCATTTTTCAGATAAATTTGCTTCAATATACCCTTGCTTTCAGAGGCTGTTGGGGAATGTATTCCACCAAAACAAGGAGTAAAAGAAGAAACTACGAAAGACATAGGATCTAAAAAATAGGGATTCAACCCAGTAAAATGGCAAAGAAATTCCCAAGTTTATAACAAAGGGAGACCCCAGGTTGACAACAGCTAGAGACCAACCACTCCATACTGGAGCAAAGAAGAAAACTCTAGAAGAGGTGACTCCATGCAGGTAAAATTCATAGAATATTTGGTGTACTTTGATGTTAGAGGAGAATTAAGGAATGGAGAGAAGTTGAGGATGCATTAATAATAACCACATAGAAACTAAACAACTCAGAAAAATCATTATTAACTCCAGAGAAAGCAAGTATTGTGCCAGAGAGGAAAATTTGTCATAGTTTACATAGGTGGCTCTGCTATGCATAACATTGATATATAGTTGTAGAAACATGAATGCTGAATACTGATCAAATCAAAATGATACAGCTTTTGTTTTAGTCCGTTTTGTGTTGTTATAACAGAATTACCTGAGACTGGGTAATTTATAGAGAACAGAGGTTTATTTTGCTTATGATTCTGGGACAGCTGCATCTGGTGCAGGCCTCAGGCTGCTTCTACTCATGGTAGAAAGTGTCAGGCAGCTGGCGGGTACAAGCAGATCACATGGTGAGAGGAAGCAAGAGAGAGAGAGGGGANAAAAAAAAAAAATAGTAAGCCAGGCACAGAAAGACAAATACCACACGACCTCATTTGTATGTGGAATCTAAGGTTGGGGGTGGGCTGATATATAGAGGCAGAGAATACAACAGTGGTTACCAGAGACTGGGGCTGGGGGGTGGACAAAGAGAGGCTGGCCAAGGGGTACACAATTACAATTAGATAGGAGGAATAAGTTCTCATGTTCTATTGCACAGGAGGGTGACTGTGGTTAACAGTGAAGTTTGGTATGTTACTAATAGCTAGAGGAAAAGCTCATGAATGTTTTCACCACAAATAAATGATGAATGCATGAGGCGATGGTTACATTAACTACCCTGACCTGATTATTATACAACCTATCTATGTATCAAAACATCAGATTGTACCCCATAAGTATATGCAATTACAATGTGTAAATTAAAATAGAAATACACATCATTTACAAAGAATCAAGAATAAGTATGGTTTCAGACTTCTCAACAGCACCACCAGAAGCTAGAAAATAATGGAGTAATATCTTCAAAATTCAAAAGGGTATTTCCAACCTAGAATTCCATATCCAACCAATGTATTTAAGTGTAATAGAGAATAAAGTCATTTTTCAGATAAATTTGCTTCAATATACCCTTGCTTTCAGAGGCTGTTGGGAAATGTATTCCACCAAAACAAGGAGTAAAAGAAGAAACTACGAAAGACATAGGATCTAAAAAATAGGGATTCAACCCAGTAAAATGGCAAAAAAATTCCCAAGTTTATAATAAAGGGAGACCCCAGGTTGACAACAGCTAGAGACCAACCACTCCATACTGGAGCAAAGAAG
>NW_007734618.1:75109-79258 GCF_000696425.1 Galeopterus variegatus | reverse complement strand
CATTAATCCATTCATGAGGGATCCGTCCCCATGACTCAATCAGTTTCCAACACTGCCACACCGGGGATCAGATTTCCACATGAGTTTTGGAGGGGACAACACATCCAAACTCCATCAGCTTTCTTGGGAGCGCGGGGGTGGAGAGGAGGATGGGAAGCATGTCTGTGTAGAGAAAAGTGGTGAAAGGAGGAATTAGAGAACACTTACACCCCCAAAATGGAGAGGCAACAGGATAAGCATAGTATTTATAGACAGGAGGGCAAATACCGAAAGAAGCAACCACAAGAATTGACAGTAATTGCCTCTGAAAGGCAGAAAAACGGGAACACTGGAGACAGAAGAGTGCTAAGCTTTCTAAAAAGCCTTATAGAGTCGCTTGACTCTTTAAACCACATGCATATTAAAAATTAAGAAAACTTAAAAGTCAATATTTTAAAACCTCCACATACACACATATATATGATACATCCAAACACACAAAAAACAAACCTATGCCTAGTAAGAACAGGAAGGTGAAAGAAGTCATTTGGAACCAACAAAGATGAGAAGGCATTGGGGAAAGATGAGAGAATCTGGCTTCACCTGTGAGAAAGATATGTCAAAGCATCATTTTTATGCTTCTAATGTTGCAGAGGGCTCTCTGCTTTGGAGGACTATAGTTGGCCTCTGTGTGGACTGTCCCTTTCCACCCCTACCCCTGCCATGAGAAGTGTTTTCCAATCATTTTTATTATAGGTATCATTTAAATAGATGTTTACACTGCATTGTTGAATAAGGATATGGAGGGGAAGAAGCAGTCAGAACTGCAGAGCAGTGTGAAGGGAGAGGAAGAGAGACCATTTGTTGTGCAATTCATACCTGTGAAGGAATCCACAAAGGCCAACTGGTAGACTAAAGGATCGGCAGGTGCAGGCCTACTAATCCTGGAACTGGCAATGACTGACTGCCATAAATAATGTAATCACTCCCACCCTGCCTCCCCCTCCTTCACACCCAGTTTGTCCAAGAGAGATTTGGAGGGGTGGGAGTCCTCATAGAACCGTGTCTGGTAGAGAGGGGTGTCCACAGGAGGTCTATTTAGGACTGTCCCAAATGTACCCTCAGAATCCCAGCACCCCTCCTCAGCAGACGCCTTCTCATACCAAGAACTCCATAAACTGGATGCATTTCCCCTACCTTTCCAAACTAACCTGCTGTGAGAAAACAATTTGAAATCAGTTTTGCTCGCCAAAATGAACAGTTCTGACACAGATGAAGGTATTTCAAACATCTTTCAAGCACAAGATGCAGTGTCCTTGCCCAGTGCGGGTCAGTGCAGACCAGCAGAGTGGGGTTGCATCCACATTTAAACAGCAACAGCATGTCAGCCAGGGCCAGGGTGCACTAGGAACAGAAGTCCTCTCCAATATCCCTGGAGCTCACACCTCTTTCCTGCATTCCTGTGCTCCATCACTGTGAATTCTGATCACATATTTCTTTTACAGAGACATTTTTATCACTGATTAGCTATAGTCAAGTGACTCTTCCTGGAGCTACAGGAGGCAATCTACTGCTTTTCATTAAATGTCAACTTGATTAGTTTAATGTGAGATCAACGCTTTTGCCATTAGCTCTAGGTTCTTGGGAGAGGTCTCTTCATAGCTAAAAGAACTTAAAAAACACTCTACCTCTGATCTGTGCAATTCTGTGCAAGTTACTTAACCCCTCTCATCTGTGAAAGGGAAATACGCGGGAACGTCAAAAGTTCATGGAAAGAGTTGTGTTATCCTCTAATTCTACTTTTCCATGAACTTTTAAAGTACCTCGTACAGTGTCAGAAGGCTGTGGTGAAGTGGAAATGAAATAATGAACAGAAAGTTCCTAGCCAGGACTCCACCCACAGGGAGCGTTGAATAAATAATCTAGTCCCTTCTCCTCTGAGACCACAGACCACACCATATGGAGAAGCCTAGGACAACTGCAGCCCTGGTCAGCAGGACAAACACCAGGCTCAAATCCCACTGTTAAGGACTTTGCCAAATGGCCGCTCTGTCTTTGGGTTGTTCATGGCCACATGGCTCTGCCAGCTCCCACACCTGGACAGTGAGTGCTCTAAATGCAATTTCTGCCCTGCCCTTCTGAAGAAGGACACGGCACAAAGAGGTCCTCTCTGAAACACAGAAAATAAAAACCTTCCTGCCTTTAGCAAAGGCAGAGTTCATGACTGGCTATCAGTAGTTATTCAGCTGGTAATCCAGAAGCCCCAGGGCTCTGCCCCTGCTGTCTGTCAAACAAATGGCCCCTTTTCTCTGCAACCCTAGTCCAGAGCAGCTCAGGTCTCCTTCCAGCTGACTTACAAAGCCAAATGAAGCCCTCTGGGCCAATTCCTCTTTTAAAGGAGCAGCTGCTCAAAAGAAGGGCGGTGAGATCAGTTATAGGTGGCCCTGAGGGCCACCAGAACTATTCGGAGAAGGTTCTCTGCTCTGGCAGTTCACAATTCAAAGTCCCAACATGGGCAGCCAGGGAGCACAGGCTCAGCCACAGCAGAGAAGTGGTTGGAAATCGCTGCCTTAATTCTTATCTCCCTGGCAGAGGGAGGTTATAAAAAGCTGATTTCTGAGCAGTGAACCAGGAATGAGTTAATCTCTTCTGTTACTCATGCTTGTTTCCCTGGAGAAACCACATCACATACAGCGAGCTCTCTGTATCTGTGGGTTCCTCATCTGTGGATTCAGCCAACCGCAGATGGAAACTATTCTAAAAACTAAAAAATAACAATACAACAATAAAAAATAATACAAATAAAAACAACACAGAACAACGGTTTACATAGTATTTACATTGTATTAAGTATTACAAGTAATCTAGAGATGATTTAAAGTACAAGGGAGGACCTGTGTAAGTTATATGCAAATACTACACCATTTCTTATCAGGGATATGAGTATAGGGGGATTTTGGTTTGGGCAGGGAAATCAATCTCCCACTGATCAGAGGAACTGCTACATCTGAGTCTTCTATATGAAGGGAAAGAGTGGGATTAGTCGGTCTCCAAGGCCCCTTTGCACGTTAGGATTCTGATTTCTACTTCTGCAAACATCTATACCTCATAAATGTTCTACTACATGTGTGACAGGGAAGGAAACACAGACTAGCTCTTGTTACAGGATAATGGAAACTTGTATCTTCTCCAAGTTTGGCACTGAAGCCAAAGATTAAGTGCCATACAATAGTTGTCAAAAATACTCTTATTTAAAGTCCAGTTCTGGACCTTCTATGCAAGATCTGCAAAGAGTATGGTCAAAAACCAGTTTTGCCAGAATAGACTATTACCCACCTCCAAGGGCAAGACTGAAATTTCACTGGGAGCTGAAAGAGAGGACTTCTTTAGAAGGGTCCTGTATGTACCCCTTCCTTACCCCTTTCTCCTAGGTGAGAAAATAATCCCCCCTCATTTTAAGGCAAGTGCACTGCATAAACAGGAACTCCAAAATAACCACTCAGACAAATTGGCAGGTACCCCTGAAGTTTGAAGAATTCAGGAACTGCTATTCATATCTGAATAAAGTCCAAAGACAAGAGGCTGTGGCTGAATTGAAATAAGGGACCAGAAAGAAGAGAGAAAAATTTGTATTCAGCATGGCCCATACTTCAAGCTGTCCTGGGCAAAGGCATGTGTGTGTGTGTTTCATGGACAAAATATAAACTCCACAGTAGGAAACCAGCCGTGGGTCTTGAAGAAGACTCCACCTGAAAAAGCTTTCTTCCAGGTATGAGGCAGGCAGGAAGAGTCTGCACTGGACCATCGGAGGCATTTGGCAGGGGGTTTATAAGTGGCCATCCAGAAAGTGTATTGCCTGCGCTAGTGAACTGCAGTCAGGGATTCAGGGGTATCTCTGAAGAACACGCAAATACTCCCCATGAGAAAGGACCAGCAGCTGCACACCTGCACCCAGAACGTGAAACCAAAATACGACTGACCTATTCAATAAGACCTTATCTGTCCCTTTTTCTCTCCTCCTTCCCTCCTCCTAGCCAACCCTGGAAGAACCAGAAACCACTACTAAGAAGGGGTAGGGGGTAGACACCAGAAGACAAACCCACCACCCTCCTCTCCCTTCCCACCGCAGGTTTCTCAGGCTGAGGCTGTCACAAAGAAGGGGGGGGGGGG
>NW_007734618.1:72146-74294 GCF_000696425.1 Galeopterus variegatus | reverse complement strand
GGGGGGGGGGGGGGAAAAGAGGGGGGGGGGGGGGGGGTGGCGGATAAAGGAGATTTTTGCTAAAATTTTATTGTAAACATTTCAAACATAGAGCAAAGTTGAAAAAATTTGACAGTGAACATTTGTACACTCACCAACTAGATTCTTGCTTTATCACATATCAATCCTTATATCCATATGTCTATTCATCCATTTATCCATCTTAGTTCTTATGCATTTCAAAGTAAATTGCAGACATCAATATACACCCTCCTGAATACCTCAGCATGAATTAACTAGAGTTCAGGATAGTTTTTTTCCTTTTGGTGTAAAATTTAAATACACCGAAACACAAAAATCTTAACTATGTATTTTCTGAGTTTTGACAAATGCATACATATGTGTAAACCAAAACTCTATCAAATAAAGAACATTACCATAATCCCAGAAAGTTCCTTCATGCCCCCTCTCAATTCCCACATCTACACCCTTGGATTTTTTTCCCCCAGCATAGATTAGATTTGCTGATTTTAGAATTCCATATAAACGGAATCACATTGTGATAACTCTTTGCTGTAAGGCTTCCTACAGTCAGCAAAATGTTTTTGATATTCATTCATGTGGTTGTACATATAAATAATTCTTTCATCTTTATTGCTTTCATTTTTAATTAATTAATTCCATGGTATGAATACCATAGTTTGTTGTCCATTGTCCTGTTTATGGACACCAGGACTATTTCCAGTTTTTGGCTATTGTGAATAAAGCTTTTATGTTCTTCTACAAGTATTTCTTTAACATACATTTTACTGCTATTGGGTAAATGTCTAACAGTGAAATTACTGAATTTATAAGGCAGCTATGTTAGTTTTATAAGAAAATTCCAGCAATTTTCCAAAGTGGTTGTACTATTTTATATTCCCACCAGCCATATAGGAGAGTTCTGAAACTGACAGCCACAGATTTAACTTGATTATATATTTTAATATTAGAAATAGGTATTTTGCTTAATTTAAGAGTTAGCCTGGGGCTGCCCCATGGCTCACTCGGGAGAGTGCGGCGCTGGGAGCATAGCAGCGCTCCGGCCGGGAGTTTGGATCCTATATTGGGATGGCCGGTGCACTCACTGGCTGAGTGTGACACCACGCCAAGGGTTGCGATCCCCTTACCAGTCACAAAAAACAAACAAACAAAAAAAAAAGAGTTAGCCTGTAGCCACCGTGGTAGTAAGCATGTAGGTCTCAATAATTAAGTATGGGAGTTTACAATAGGGAAAAGTGTATGAGAAGTTGCTTAAAGAATGTCCTCCTTATCTTAAACAAAAATGTAGCCAACTAAACATAAAATAATAATAATAATCAGTAGTGATTTAGGGTCACAAGATGATCGTTCCTTGAAAAATGGTATGTGATAACTTCTCTGAACCAGTCATCTCTGACACCAGTCCTAAGTTTGTTTTGCAGATGGAGCAAGACCACCAGAGACCACAAATGTGCTGAAACACATGTACTCCCCAGATGTGATGAAGCCAAGAAAGACATTATTCAAGATGCCAGAAATAATTGTTCTGGCTTCACTATGAACCAGTCAGATCCCCATATGACTCCTGAGACCCCTACTCATGATTTTTGCCCTATAAATGCTTGACATTTTAAGCCATCAAGGATTAAAATCATTTAAGTGATAGCTGTGCATTTTCCTTGGATGGGGCCATGGAATAAAGAGTATATATCCTTTATTATTGTTTTTTATTGAAGCATAATTGATTATATGTATTTGTGGGTACAAAGTTGACTATCAGTTGTGTACAATATGTGATGGTCAAATCAGGATAATTAACTTATTCATCATTACAATACATAATCATTCTTTGTGTCTGTTAACCAATTTCTCATTAATTTCTCATTAATCCCCTTCCCCCTCCCTTTTCCACTTCTAGTAACCACAGTTCTGTTCTCTCCTTCTAAAAGTTCAATGTATTATTATGATTGTTGTTTCTTTCTTTCTCTCTCTCTTCTTTCTTTATTATTTGTTTATTTAATCTAGCCCAGTGCCACAAGTGGTTAGCATGCAGTATTTATAAGCCAGTATTTTCTTTCCTGCAAAAGCCAGTGTTCGGTGTTTGGCTTGGTTGTGCATTGAGCAGACAGACCCTTGTTGGGTAACAGT
>NW_007734618.1:66169-71990 GCF_000696425.1 Galeopterus variegatus | reverse complement strand
GCTAAAAAATAAACAAATTAATTCACCCACATACACACAAAAAAAAAACCGGGGGTGGGGGGGAAAAGATATAACAACTATACCTTTTTGAAGTTGTTACAACAAGCAAACGGAAAGGACATTCTTGGGGGGGAGGGGAGAGAGGGAGGAGGGAGGGAGGTGTCGGAGATGGGCCATAATAATCATATACATTGTGTATTGACAAAATAAAAATTTAACGAAAAAAAAAAAATGACCTCTGATCAAAAGGCAAAAAAAAATAAATAAATAAAAAATAAATAAATATTTTCTCCCAGTCTATAGCTAGCATATTTATTTTCTTAAAGTATCTTTTGACTTCCAGACATAATTTATTACTTTTTCCTTTTATATCTTTTTTCAGTTTTTATAAGTTGCATTTTTCAAAGAATTTTTTCATTTCATCGAAGTTGTAAAACATGTCACCATAAAATTTTTCATAGTCTCTTATTGTCTTTTTCATATCTGTAGGATCTGTTGTGATAACCCCTCTCTTTTCACTTCTGAGAATTTTTGTTATCTCTCTTTCTCCATTATCAAAGTAGCTAGAGGTTCATTAATGTTAATCTTTTCAAAGAGCCAACTTTTTGCTTTGTTAATTTTCTCTATTATTTTGCCTGTTTTTAATTTAGTTGATCCCTGCACTTTTATCTTTATTATTTCCTTTATGCTACTTCCTCGAGGTTATTCTTTTCCATTTCTCTTTAGGTGGACTTTTAGGTCATTGATTTTACACACTTTTATTTTTCTAATATAAGCATGTACAACTATAAATTTTCCTCTAAAGAACTGCTATAGCTGTATTCTACGAATGTTAATATGTTGTATTTCTATTATCACTCAGATTTAAATATTTTCTATTCTCCCTATGATTTCTTTCTTTGTCCTATAGATTATAGTTCATCTCCAAATGTTTGAGGACTTCCTAGATATCTTGTTGTTAATTTCTATATTATTGCTATTATGGTTGGGGAACATATACTGTATGGTTTCAATTTGATTTAATCTATTGAGTCTTTTTTATGACTTAGCATGAGGTCTATCCTAGTGAACATCACAGGTACCTAAAAAGTATGTGTATTCTGTGGCGATTAGGTGTAGTCTCCTGTAATTTAGTTCAAGATGGTTGATACTGTTATTTAGATCATCTGTATCTTTACTAAATGTTGTCTAGTTAATCTATTAACTGAGAGATGAGTATTAAAATCACCAGTGGAAATTGTGCATTGTCTATCCCTTTAGTTCCATTTTTGCTTCATGTAAATTGAAGCTCTGATATTAGACATATATCATATATGATATTGAATTGAATTGCTTGATGTAAATTGAAATTCCAATATTAGGCATGTGTGTGTGTGTGTGTGTGTGTGTGTATCTTCCTGATGAATTGACACTTTTATTATCATAAAACATCCCTCTTTATTTCTGACAAAATTCTTCGATTTGTAGCATATTTTATTTGATATCAATATAGCTACTCAAGACTTCTATTACTTAATGTTTTTATAGTATATATTTTTAAATGCACTTATTTAAACCTATCTATATTTTTCTACTTTTTGTTATTAAAAAGTGAATCTCTTATAGATAGCATATTGTTGGATATTGGGGGTTTTAAAACCAATTCTGGTGATCTCTGCATTTAAACTGGAGTGTTTCACTAACATGTAATGTTATTAAATATTGACTTAATGGTGATTGAGTGATGTGATTGGATTTAGAGCTACCATTTTATTATTTCTTTTATTACTTGTTTTACTATTTTGTTTTCTGTTCTCCCCCAACCCCTGCTTTTTTTCCCAGTTCTTTTTTTTCCTGACTTCTTTTGGATTATTTAAATATTTTTTACAATTCTATTTTAAACTATCCATTGATGTTTTATATGTACCTTCTTTAATTATCTCTCATTGATGGTTCTATGTATTAAAATATGCAAAGAAGGATAAAGTTTTAAACTGAATAAGAATTTTGCAATTAAGCTAAACAGAATTTCTTAGCACCTAAAATTGCTTACAGAAATATGCAATATTTGAGGAATATTGGACTTTATCCAATGGATGGGTACAAATGAGTCCACAGAGCAACTTTAAAGGGGTAGAGAGAAAAAATAAACTATTTCTGATGGCTCCCTACCATCTAGCACATTTGATAAATATTTTATATTGTTCTTGTTAGTATTCAGTTTTTATTACAATCATTATGGTTATTTCCAGATGAAAAAATAATAGTGGTGGGAAGGCGATAGTGAGAAAACAAAGATTGAGTTATATCTATAGGGCTCAATTATAGTCAACATGATGGCTTTGAGAATTGGGAGGGTTTTTGCCTCTATTATCTTTCCTGTTATGTTCTGGATAGAAAATAGATTTTTCTCTCCATGGTAACCTGTTAGAGATATTTGAGAACAATGCCAGCTCTAGACCAAAACCTAATACAAGTGGAAATGTATTGTTTGATTTCCCTCTTTTTCACGTTTTTTTCCTTTCCAAGGCACTAATGTAAGAGGAAAAAGAGGCAAAGTGCTATTGATATGTGCAACATGGTTGAATAAAAAAAACATCTGCTGTCTGAAAGAAGCCTTATGTGAAGGAGTGATCACAATATGACTTCATTCATATGGAATTCTAAATCTATGCTGGAAAAATATCCCAGAGTTATAGGGATGGGGATTGACTGAGAGGAGGCATAAGGGAACATTTTAATTTCTACTATGATCCAAACTCTGTGCTATGAACTTTATACACATTATTTCACTTAATACTCAAATCTACCCTATCAGGAGTTACTATTACTTCCCCCATTTTATAAGGAACATACAACTCAGAGAATCTGGGTACTGTGTTCCACACCTACTTAGAAGTCACCAATTCTTGAGGAACCTAAAAATTTATTGATTAAGTAGCATTTCTGGGAATCTCTCCTAAGGCAATTCTCGCACTAATGTTCAAAGACATTTGCAAGAATGTTTTCCACAACATTGTTTAAAATAATGGAAAATTAGAAGCAACCTAAATGTCCATAATTAGAAGAAGGGTTAAACTAGTTATGATACTTCCATATTAGAAAATATTTTGCTGGTGTTGACAGATAGCATTAAGTTAAAAAATTACATCCAACTTCCGCTCATGGGCCCAAGGAGAGATGTTCAAGAATATTCATTGCATTTGGGAGTAAACACAAATACAAAGGAAATCTTAAGTAGTGACTTCAAGAAAGCTTGCATTCTGTAAGTGCTTAATAAATGAATTGAATTGAAAACAAATCTGTGACAGTCATAAATTAGAAACAAAGGTTACATTCATCACCAATAATAAGTTATATGTAAAATATGAATTAAAAGATGACATTTTACACTCATAAAATTGGCAAAAACTGTAAAGCCAAGTGAAGCCAAAACAAGTGTTACTTGTGGGAATACAAATTGCTACAACTACCTTAAACAATGTATCAATTCTTGGTAAAATTGAAGACAAGCCTACTCTACAATTTAGCAATCTCACCTCTAGGAAAGCAGTAAAAGAAATTCTTCTCAAGAAACCTATACAGAAATGTACACGGTAGTATTGCTTATAATTGTACATTGTGGTATTTCCATATGGTAGAATATTATTCAAAAGGAAAATAAATAGAACAGAGCTATGCATTTCAATATGGGTAAATCTCAAAAAGATAAAATTGAGCATATGGAGCTTCAACTGAATCTGTAATGTTTCGTTCTGCTAAAAATAAAAAATAAAAAAAGAGGGGTCAATGGATAACAGGAAAATTAAAGAATCTGAAGTGTATGTAAAAAAATCACTATTTTAGAATTTTCTATGGTGAATATATAGTTGTTTGTCATATTTATTCTTTGTATTTTCCGTTTGTTTGAAGTATTTAATAATAAGTAAAAAGGTCAATGGATAACAGGAAAATTAAAGAATCTGAAGTGTATGTAAAAAAATCACTATTTTAGGATTTTCTATGGTGAATATATAGTTGTTTGTCATATTTATTCTTTGTATTTTCCATTTGTTTGAAGTATTTAATAATAAGTAAAAGGAGAGAAGACATGGGAAAGAATATTCTGAGAAAATACACCAAAATGTTAATGATTATTAACTCTAACTGTTAAGATTTTAAATGACTTTAATTTTCCATCTTTTAATTTTTCTGTGTTCTAATTATTCTATACTAAATATGTATTTCACTTATAAAAATAAAAATGCAATGTTTAAAATTAATATATACAGCTTTTTTCATGACATGATGAAACCGCATGAAACATAGAAACAGCAAAGAGAACTAAAATTAGACCAAGATACCAAATTATTAACATTTGTAGACTTTCAGTTGGGGCTAAGGGTGACTTTTTTCTCACATTTGTCTCTAAATACCCATTTTTCTACAGTGGGAAGATAAAATATTTGTGAAAGTTAGGTGAAACAAAAGGTTATAGATTTTAAATGAAAAGAAATTCAAATAATTTTTTTCCAGCATTATAAAATGCTCATGTGCCTAAGGATGAACTACATTACCAAAAAATCTGTTTTTAAAGAAAAATTAAATGTTAGATAGTTTTTAAATGAAGTCTGTTATGATATTGCAATTTATATTGATATTCCACATTTCCTAGCTTTGCTGGTCAGAATATTAAATTAAATAGCATAACCTGTTTCATAAATAAATTACTCAAGTGGAGGTTATTGAGAAAGAGGGAACACAAAAGGCCGTAAGTGACCTAGTGACCTGAATTGTTTCCACTGAGAGGGAAGCATCAGTGTCATTTGATCAATGCAGTGTCTTTTAAAAATCTTCAGGAAATCTCCTAGGATGCCTTTAAGGAGATAGATTTCTTATTACTTCTGACATATGTTCCAATTAAATTTTTAGCATTGCCCTCATGGGACCGCACAGCCTAAAGGATGGAAGATGTGATTCCAGCCTAGTGACGCCCACCACCTCTAAAATTCTTGCACACTGAAGAGACCATCACCAGCCCGTTGGCTGAAATCTATAATGTAAAATAATGGCATTGCTCAAGCAATCTTGAAACTCTGAGCTAGAATCAACACAAAGCTCTGACAACCTTAGAATCTCCTAGGTAGATAGGTGTCTTCAAATATAAGAGCAATGTAATTTTCTGGAGAAAAAAAAGAATCTAGGAAAATTCTACAACTGTCTCCTCTGCTCCTTCTCCCCACTCTACCCCAATTGGTAACAGCCAAATCCAAGCAAGCAATCGCCCCAATTCCTACGCCCTAATTCCTATAACTGAGGTTCCCATGATATGTTTTAGATGACACAATTTATAAAGCACATATGCAAACAACTATCTTATAGGATCTGACCAGCAATAACTTAAGGAAGAAAAATCAGAGTTTATTGCCCCAAAGTGTACTAGAGGAAAAAACAAGACTTGGCGAATTTAAGCAATTGTCCAGGGTCACCCTTCTGGTTGATAAGCCAGGATGGCCTTAGGCAAGCTGGGAACATGTCTGAGTGATAGCAAGAAGGTTTCAAAAGCAGAAAAGCAAATAAAATAATGAGTTTTACAATTACATCTGTTATAGCCCTTTCTCTTTTGCAATTTTCTTGGGTAAACTAACTAGACCCTACAAACACATTTCTACCCACAATTTTGCCTCCATAACTTTAGGGGTTCACATCTGAATAACCAGAGGAAATGCAGCTGACTCCTCACCCGGTTATTTAATTACCTCCTGTGCTCTCCCCTTTCACTTTGCTATCTCAGTGCCCCTGTAAGACATACAGGGATTTTTCTGCCCCCTAGATTTTGCAGCTTTCTGCTCAGCTAATCACC
>NW_007734618.1:64591-65480 GCF_000696425.1 Galeopterus variegatus | reverse complement strand
TAAGACATACAGGGATTTTTCTGCCCCCTAGATTTTGCAGCTTTCTGCTCAGCTAATCACCCCCAACTGAAAAATGACTGCTCCACATACTCGGATATATATGGTAATCAAGCAACTAAATGCCCCTGTTGCTAATGACATGTTTTTTCAATATGTTCAAATGAGAGGCTTATCAGAAATTATTCACTTTCTTCTGAGTTGCAAAGGAAAATGAAAGGCAAATTATGGCTTTATAAGCACGTGTTTGCACGGATCCCATTCCACTGAATTAATTTGCCATCCACAGAGCTATTGACAGCTAGCTCCTTCCTCTTGCCTTTTCACTTACCAGGTGGAAATGATTAAAGATTTAATTTCCTGGAGTGGTTATTTAGGTTGGGGAGTCACCTTTGTAATAGAGAAGTCATAATGCCCACCACAGAGAATAAAAGGACAATAGCTTCCAATATTTCAACAGCAAAAAGATAATAGAATGTAGATAGATTTGAAAGGAATCCAGGCCATCGCTGATTTTTCAGATGAGGAAACTGAGGCCCAGAGAGGTTAAGGGGGTTGACCTAAGTCAATTTGTTAGTTTGTAGCAGAGCTGAAATTAGGAACTAAGTGTTAGGTTGACTTGACAAAGGGATTAAAGGACTCTGAGCCAAACGCTTATCATGTCAAGGAGTTTGTTTCTAGCAAACCTGAAGGGGAGACTGAACATCAGTTCCCAACCCCACACAGGCTAATTAAGGGTTTTATAGGGTATGAGTTAGGGGAAGGGGTTGGGTAACTATTCTGAGCATTTAGCACTTTATAACAGCTCTGTGGTTTTCCTGTTCTGCACTGTTTTTTACAAAATCTGGTTTTTGTCAGAAAGCACTTTGCTTAAGAGAAAGAGATGGGGCAG
>NW_007734618.1:46890-64299 GCF_000696425.1 Galeopterus variegatus | reverse complement strand
TTTCAACAGCAAAAAGATAATAGAATGTAGATAGATTTGAAAGGAATCCAGGCCATCGCTGATTTTTCAGATGAGGAAACTGAGGCCCAGAGAGGTTAAGGGGGTTGACCTAAGTCAATTTGTTAGTTTGTAGCAGAGCTGAAATTAGGAACTAAGTGTTAGGTTGACTTGACAAAGGGATTAAAGGACTCTGAGCCAAACGCTTATCATGTCAAGGAGTTTGTTTCTAGCAAACCTGAAGGGGAGACTGAACATCAGTTCCCAACCCCACACAGGCTAATTAAGGGTTTTATAGGGTATGAGTTAGGGGAAAGGGTTGGGTAACTATTCTGAGCATTTAGCACTTTATAACAGCTCTGTGGTTTTCCTGTTCTGCACTGTTTTTTTACAAAATCTGGTTTTTGTCAGAAAGCACTTTGCTTAAGAGAAAGAGATGGGGCAGGGGGAGGAAGTGGTTAACATGGCTGGGCTTATGCTAAGTTGATTGTGAGGCCTAATATTACGTATTGCCACGCCTGGCCTCTCTCTTCCTCTCCTCCATCCTGCTGCCAGCAGTGTCAGCAGAGAATAAAAGCAAGTTCAAAAAAATGTGGCCTTGGGGAGGAGAACTTAGGACAAAGCACCAATGCACACTTGCAATTTTCTACAGATTCTTTAATTACATGGCTTCATGCACTCACAGAATCTGCTACACTCATACACAGCTTAACAGAGATATTCATCATTATCTTAATGCACTCAGGGCAGCCAGTTTCAGCCAGAGTGAAGGGTCAAGGACAGTTGAGAAGGAGCCCCTCTCCTTCAGTCCTCACCCCCCACGCCCTCCCACATGCCCAGGTGCATCCATTTTCATTAAATTTTTCTTCGATGCAATCCAGAAACCTTGGTCAGGCAGCTCTGCTTATCAAATCTGCTCTTAATAACCCATTTTCCTCAAACTTCATCTGATGTTGAACCAAAACATGTTTGAACTTAGTAAAAAGTAGTACACTCCTACTGCTAAAACAGCACTGCCCAAAAATGGTGTTAAGAGTGAAGTCTTTAGAGCCAGAAAGAAATTAGTTCGAACCCAAAATCCACCACTGCCTAGCCATGATGTCTTACTCAATTTACTCACTCATTAAACGACATGTTACCGAGTGCACTAGGCTCAGGGAATGTCAACAGGTACAGAGTCTGCCTTCCCTGGCTTTGCTCTTCAGAGGCAGAGCCAGATGCTGACACCCAAGTATTACCCAAGTTAATGTAAAGGGTTAACTGCTACAAGTGCTGTGCGAGAAGGTCCTTGCAACTATGAGGGCCCCCAGGAGGAGAGTTTGCCCTAGTTATAAAGGTCAGGAAAGGCTTCCCCTAAGAGGGGCAGCTGGAGCTGAGGCCAGAAGGATGAGCAGCATCCCAGGCAAAGTCATGGTGCTGGGGCAAGGGAATCATGTCCAGTCCAAGAGACTGAATCTGTGCAGAGCAGAGAGGAGGGGCACTGGGTGAGGTCAGAGAAATGGAAGGAGCCTGTGGCTACAGTAAGGTTTGTCCTCATTCTAAGCAGGGTTCAGAGGTATGGAGCATGATCAGACTCACCTGTGGGGAACAGACTGGGGGACAACATGGACACGGGTACACAGGTAAAAGGCCAGGATGGTAATTCATACAAGAGCTGTGATTATAATGTCAGCAGAACAGAATCCAGGGGATATTTAAGAAATAAAATTAACAGGCCTGAATGATAAACTGGATACAGGAAATGAGAGAAAAGGATATATCAAAGCTAACTCATAGGACTTTGGCTTGAATAACAGAATTCAAGGAGGGCCAAACTGTGACCTAAACCTCTGAGCCTCAGTTTCCTCATCTGTAAAATGGGGATAGTAACACCTATGTGATAATGCTGTTGAAAACATGAGAAAAGGTTCCTGGAAAGTGACTGGCATATGTATGGTACTCTCCCAAATAAATGGTAGCTATCCTTATAAGTTATTTATTCTTTCTTGATCTGATTGCAAATTCAGGCTCTCAGATATTGTAAGACCCGTGCACCAAGCACAAATCCTACACGCCGGAGTGACTCGCCTCACAGAGACCACGAGACAAGAGATCGCTGCAATTTAAGCAAGAGGAGTTTTACTTCAGCATGCTGGGTCGCTTTGTCTTTCAGAAAAGCGGCCCCTAGCTCCTTGACATGAGAGTTTTTATACACTTTCTTTGGACAAAGACTTTTTTCATGGTCAGGCTTAACAGGCTAGCCCCCCCGATAAGGGACTGTTCAATTTTTTTTAATCACTTGGGCTCTGCCAGGTGTCCTGAAGATAAGAGGGCTGGTTAGTCCTTGAGACCGGCTGGCCCCTGGAATGTGTGTCTAGTTCTGCTTTGACCTCTAAAAAGCTGCTTTACTTAAAATATCTTTAGATATGTTTTCCTCATTTTTAATAAGTGCTTACAGGAACAATTTGTGCAAGTTAAAGTTACATTTTTATAACAATATTAGTTTCTTTTTGCTCTCTTCCACATCTCTATCAAATTGCCAGTTCACTGATCTAATCACCCTAAATAGTCTAGCATGCCATACTAGTAAAATAGGTAAGGAGGCAATTGCTCCTATAAACATATTATTGTAAATGTCTCTGCTACAGTTTAGCTCACAGTGGCTCACTTTGCTGTTCAAAGGAAAACACTGGTTGCAAATGCAGTTGCCATTATTAGCCAAATATTCATGCACAAATGTATTTGTTAACCAGGAGTGTAGTGCTGGGTCATTTACAGGGAACAAAAAAAATCCACCACTTCCAAAAAGGAGGGAAAATATTATATATACACAGCCCTTTAAAATTTATAAAGCCTCACCACATACACTATATCAGGGGAACCTCACACCATAAGGGGTAGGGAGGAAGGACAGATATCTTAATTACTTTTTCAAGTGAGATTAACTTAGAAAAAGTAACTTGCTCTAGCTCACAAAACAAAGAAGTAATAAACTTCTGTCACTACACTCCAAGTCTTGTGTCTCTCCATTCCATAATATGTCTGTCAAAATCCCCCACCTGCCAACGTGAAACCACATGATGTAGACCATAAAAATTGTTCAGCCACTAAACAGAGGAGAAGGACAAGATCAAAACTCATTTGAACTTTCACAGTAATATTTTATCAATTTATTATTATGTCATGATTATTAATATGGTTGTCATCAATAGACAAGGTGTGTTGATCAATTACCACATGGCAGGCCACATGTTAAACACTTCTCACGCATTGTCTCATTGCATCCTGACCTACTCCACAGGTGCTTTTATAAATCAAAATTATACAAGTACACATGAGAATAATGAGGCTTAGAAAGCTTAGGTTGCTTGCTTGGCTCCTAAATCCTGACCTCTTTCCAAAGCCACCATGTAAGACTGGCATGCTTCTGTAAGACATATTTAATCCACAGCAGAGACAAACACCAATAAGGCCAGGAAAATGAATAATTTCAAGTTATCCTTGAGTTTTTGGGAAGTTCACACAGTGCCTCTCATTATCCTAAAAGAAAAGCATTTTATCTTGTTTCACCTATTCTATGACCAAACAGGGGTGAGCCCTTATGTGGGCCAGATACTACTCTATGTTCTCTGTAATGGTACCTTTTATGCACAGAACATTCATGTCTCAAATTTTGATTCTCACTCTGCCCTTTTCAGCATCATAAGATAAATGGGACCGCATGCATAAAGCACTTAGCATGGTACATGTTTGGTACTCCACACATATTAGCTATGACTGTTTTTTATTTTGATGATCTTTAGGATAGCAAAGCAGATGATAGTTTCATTCTACAGAGAAGAAACTTGTTCCAAGACATAAAGTATTGACTTCGGTCAAGATGGCAGAATAGACGGTCCCCAGCATCACTCTCTCCCACAGATCAACCAACTTACAACTATAAAAAAGCAACAACAGCCAAGCTGGTGCTGCTAGAGCTCAGGGGAAGAGGAGGAGAGACCTATGGAGTGCATGAAGGCAGGAGAAGCCATGATGAGAGAAAGAAAAAAACACTCTGACCATTTTGAGCCCCAGCTATTTCCAGGCTGGAGCTGCTGAGTGCATGGAGCAGGAGCTGGAAAAAGCTGCAGCTGTGCCCTTTGGATGAAGTTGCTTGGATGTGACAGGAGAGAAGAGGGCTTTGGTGGCCCCCAGGCCAGCAAAACCACTAATAGGGTTCCTGTGGACCAATGCATGAGTGAGGAGCCAGAACAACTGAAAAAAAGGAGCCACTCAGAGGCTGGTGAGTCATCACAAGGGACTGGAGCACAGCCTATCCCATGGGAACTGTTTGCAGCAAGGGCAGTGGGGGAGACAGGCCCACTGGGGGGACACTGGGGCACAGCAAGGACAGCTGATCTGCCCCCCAATCAGCATAGGACCACTCAAAGGAGACTGGTCAGGAATATGGAATTGCATAAGGTGCAGTTTGATGAAAAGACTCAAGCCCAGACCAGTGTTTCTACACAACCCAGGTGCACCAGATTTCACTAGACCCAGGAGTACCTATAAAATCGACCATTAAAACCTGAGCTGCACGAAAAGCCTTCCCTAGGGAACCAGCAGCAAAGCAACAATTTAGCTCAACCACAGAGCTCAAGTACTGATTCCCACAGGAAGTTCCCCCACTTTAGAAGTCATCAAAGGACAAGAAATTAGTTCCAATGCAGAGTTTAAGTGGTGGGAACAGCAAATAATCCAACACAGAATTGAAAGAAAAAACAAAGTACACACAACCAGAGACAAAGTAGGATATTAACTACAAAAGGTCTCATTTCACCAAAGAACATCTATAACACCTAGAAGGACTGGAAGTCCCCTGGGCTACCAAGCCAGAACGGCAGGAGGGCCAGGGGCCTCAGCAATGCCCCCAACACCCGCAACCGGTCCTGAGGGTGGGGGAGGGGGGCTTCGGCCACACCCCTCCAACATGCGCAGCCAGCCCAGTGACGACCACCAAGCCACCAAGCCACCGCAAGAAGCCCGCCAGTCTCCCCTGTGGAAATGAGGGGGTGCCACAGGCCTCAATCCCACCCCTCCTCCTTCCTCCTTCTTCCATCCCATTTTCTTCCCCTTTCCCCTCTCCCCCTCCCTCCCAACTGCTCTGCAACAACAGCCTAGAATATAAAAAAAAAATTAATAAATTTACATTTTCATTAAACAAAAGACATAGAGTATTATGTGTAATCTCACAAAGCTTCTAAATGATACAACAAAGATAAGAACCAAGTCTCCTACACGTGATGGAACTAATTTTTGTTATTAAAATCCCACACAGCTCTCTGAGAAGGGTGGGTCTTGTTACCTGAAGGATTCTGAAAGTCAAAGCAGGGAGGCACCAAATGGTTTATCATGAAGGGCTGAGAGGTCAAGAGACATGAAAATGATTCAGAAGTGGGAAGAGAGGACCAAGGAATAGACCCATGCAGTGGAAGGTCAGAGAAAGGGGACGGGAGACAGTAGGAAGGGCAGGAGAAAAAGAGATTACGTCTGAAGGAATTTGGGAAATTTGCTCCAAGGTGCAGAATGTAAACTTCCTCTTCCTTCTACCTCTGGAGTCATCATGAAAATCTAGACTACATAAAAATGCACTGGTGTGTCTAGAGATTGTAAAGGGGAGCTGGCCCCCATATAAACAACAGGGGGACACACGGAGCAGCCCCGACCTGGGCATTCTCATGGGAAAGCAGTAGGCCCCATGCTATGTGTTGGGTGAGAAGGAGGAAAGGTGCTGTAGACTTAGGTTGTATTTATTAGGTGTGGCTGGAAGCAAAAAAGAGGGAGGCAGGGGAGAAAATCACCTAATTCTGCACAATCTGAGAAAATCTGAGAACAGCTTTGGCTTCCAGAATACCATTCTTAGTGTAACCAGCTTAAAATGGGGCCCCAGATCATTCACTCATTGAGAAGACAAGCCAGCCATCCTACCACAAAACCTGGAAGAGAATCATATATGTACACACTCCCTGAGCATGGGTAATCTAGAAAGAAGCAGCCGAGGAGAAATGAGGCAGGAAGCTAGATAGAGACAAGAGCAGGAGGAGAAAACTGGTTATTTGCAAATGGGACAACTGGTTCCCTGAGGATGTAGGCATGCACATGCACAAAAGCGGCCACAGGAGACAAAGACAATTCCAGATAGGGAGTCCCCCCACCACATTGGGCACCATTTGGTTGGACCAATGAGCGCCCACCAGCTAGGGTGCCAATCAACAGAGACCACTCAGGGCCCAACCAGTGACCAAATGACACAAATCCAGCTAAGAAAACTCAAACCCTTGGGAGTGTACCTGTCAGGGCTCTTGAGCCACTCTCTCTCACTCGAGCCCACTCCATTTTCTCCAGAGTGTGTTCTCACTTTGCTAGATAAAACTGCTCTTTGCTTTTCACCTCTGGTGTGTCTCGCCCAGTTCTTTGTTTGAGACAACAAGAACCTAAATAGCCATGGGACCTGGAATTTCCTTTACAGTAAGACTGGAAGCTTTTCATTATTAGTCCTACATTGTTGTTTTTTCACTATCCTAATTCTAGGCAACCAGGGATTTCCTTAGAGTACACTGGAAAATCATGAAATCCCCTTAGTTTTGTCCTTCCCTCTTTGCCAAAAATGTAACTGAAATAAAACAGAATCTGTATTATCCACATGTTTTCCGAAGTTCAAATACTTAGACTTCTGTGTTTTAAAATCATATTTGCTAAGATGTCATTTGCTTTTATGTCTCTTGGCCCCAAAGCGATAACTGCTTCTACCTGCTGGTAGCAGGTAGCAGGAGAGACGGGGAGGAGAGGCAAGGGCAAGAAATAAAAATAGACTCAGGAAGCTGGTCTTGCTCCTTAGGAGACTGGACAAATACATTGTGCCATGCTCCTATGGAAGAAGGCAGTCTCCTGCGTGCTCCACTCACCCTCCCTTATCTCCCTATGCCTCCCACTCCCCCATTCAAAATGCACCAAATGGAAGGCTAGGGGAAGGCAGAAAGATAATGCATTTGAAGTCAAATGATAGGCTGTGAAACCCAGCTTCTCTCATTGATTAATTGTGCAATTGTGAACAGAACCCTATCCCTTCCTGCTTCTCTTGTTCTCACTTGTGAAATAAGGTTATGAGTATTGTCAATGACATAATGCAAGTGTTACCAGGCACAGGTTCAGCTGCCTGCCCCCTCTCAAAAATAAACCGCTTCAAAGTCAAATATTGGTGAAAATGGAAGTCGGCTTTTATTCAGGAATAAAGGGGACCTGAGGAGAGCTGTTGGGCTAACCCATCTCTCCAGTAAACCTGAAGGAGAATGAACAGACTAAAACCATCTCAAAGACTCAGATTTACTGAGGGGTTTTTAAAGAGGAGGTTGATGGAATGGAGTGTGGGAAATGAAAAGCAGGAGGGAGGGAGGACGTGAGCTGCAGGGGCTCCGTGCGAGGAGCCAGGTGCAAGGTCTCACCAAGGCTCCGTCTGCTTTCTGCTCCCGTCCTTGCTGTGATCTCAGGGTCCTGCTGGAGGGATGGAATCAGCACAGATTTACTGATGTCTTCTTTGGTTTCCCAGTGTTTGGATAGTACATGCAAGTCTGCAAGTTTGCAGCTTCAGTATGGCTAAAAAACAACTTTACATTTATGTAAATAATGTCATCATGCCCCATAACCAAGGCTCAAAATATCAGATAACTGTAGGGAAAGAGGGAACACAGAGAAATGCATGCCAAGAAAAATTTGTGTCTTTTTAAAATTTGCCTATAGCCTGTGCAGTTTTAGGTCCCAAAATGGCTTCAGCCCTGCCCACTCCAACATTGTTGTGTTTTAACTCCAGATGTGATCTGGAGAAGAATGCTATGAAGCAGGAGGCTGCTCTGTGAAGTTTCCATTTGCTACAACCGTTGTGCATGAATTTGCCAAGTCCACACGGGTAGATATGGCAATAGAATTTCAAGAAGCTGCCACAGGGGCAGCAAACTATGGTCCATGGGTGAAATGTGTCCCACAACCTGTTTTTGGATGGCCCAGAGACTACAAATAGTTTTTCCATTTTTAAATGGTTGAAGAAATTCAAAAGAAGAACGACATTTCATGACATGAAAATTATATGAAATTCAAATGTAGTGTCTATAAATAAAGTTTTATTGGAACATAGCCCGCTCATTCATTTACACATTGTCTGTGGCTGCTTTCCTGCTGCAACAGCAGAGGTGACTAGTTGCAACAGAGACCATCTGGCCCACAAAGCCTAAAATATTTACAATCTAGCTCTTTATAGAAAATGTTTGCTGGCCCCTGACCTGTAGCTCATTACTGAGCAAAGTCTGCAAATACACTTATCCCCCAATGCAGGTCATCGATAAACTTCCTTTCATTCCAACCTGACCCACCTCCTTGGTCTCCTATGAACTTATTGCCTTATTCCTGCCTATTTTTTTAAACACAGTTTGGTCATCAGTTGTCCCTTAAAGCACTACTTTGTATCAACTTCTGCAGTGACACTTATCATACTACCTGGAAATTACTTACCTGAGTTTCTAGCCTTACCCCTCATCTCTACCAGCGAGTGAGTGACACAAATTTAGGAGCCACATTTTCTTCATCTTTATGACTCCAGCACCTGGCATGAGGAAAGAACCTAGTATGTGTTTTTGTACAATTTATCATAAATAATACTTTTGATTAGTTTTATTGTCTTTTTCATCTCAGTAGTTTACAGCACAGTTTTTTTGTTTTTTACTTTTTGGGGGGTTATTTTTTTATTTTTTTTTTTCATTGTAGAGCACAGTTTTTAAAATTAAAAAAAAAAAAAAAGCCATAGACATAAAACACTCCTTTATGGATTCATCCTAGATAGCTCTGTGCCCTTAGATAAGACACTTAACTTACCTGAGATTCAAATTCCTTATTCATTAGAAGGTAAGAATGAGACGTAACTGACTGACTACCTACTTCATGGGAGGGGGTGATAAGCAATTATAAAAACAGCAACCAGCATGAATAGTGTACATTCACATTTCTAATAAGTTCTAGTTTTAAAAGTACTTTCATAAATAAGATATTTTATACTGACAAGAGAGATGAAGCCCAAATAGCATAATGTGAGTAAAAGTTCTTTATAAATTGTAAAGCATGCATGTGAAATAATATGGCTTTTGGTTTCTATTATAATAACCACCTGACATAGCTTGAAAGATCGCAACCTGGCCTGCAAACAGAAGAATCTCTTTCAGGGGCTCCTAGCCTATTGAAGAGTAGCAGTTAATTTTACATGATCGTGATACTCCCTTCTGGCTTCCTTAACTTTAGCTTCTGTAGGGGAAAATAAGACAACATCTTACAAGTGCATAGAACTGGATTTGCAGCTCACTTCCACATTTATTACCTCTTTTAATTCTCAGGACGGTCCCTACTTTGCAGATTAAAAATCCACTTTTTAAAACTGGAAGTGACTTGTCTTAGACCTTGTAGCAAGTGAGAGGGACTCTGAGCTTAGCTCCTCAGACTCCAAGTTCCTAATCTTTCCATCATACCAAGAGCCCATAGTATTAGAACATTTGAGATCATCTATTCTAACATCTACAGAGATTAAAAAACTGAGACCAAGAAATTACAAATAACCTGTCTAGGATTATACAATTAAGGAAAAAGTTAGGAATCCAGCCAGGACCAGAACTCAAATGTCCAACTTCCCCCAGTCCCTCAACAGTTATATTTTATCTTTTGTGATATCCAGCCTCAAAGACAGCCCCGAATAATCCCCACCTACTAGTATTTACACTCTTGTACAGTCTCCTCACACTCTGAAAAGGGCTGAATTGTGTAACCAACAAAATATTGTGGAAATGACTATGTGTGACTTCTGAGGCTAGATCATAAATATGTCGTGGCTTTTGTCTTGCTGTCTTGGATCATGTGTTCTGAGGGAAGCCAGCCACCATGTTACAAGGATACTCAAGAGAACTTTGGAGAGGTCCACATGGTAAGGAACAGAGACATCCTGCCAAGAGGCAGCACCAACTCTCCAACTATGTGAGCGAGCCTTTTTGGAAATGGATCTTCCAGCTCCACTTAAACCTTCAGAGATTGCAGCCCCTGCCGATATCTTGAGTATAACTGCATGAGATACACTGAGCCACAAACACCCAGCTAAATACCTCCTGAATTCCTGACACAGAAACTGTGTGTCATAATAAACATTCATTGCTGTTTAAGTCACTTAGTTGTTGAGCTAATTTGTTATGCAGCATTCTTTCTTCTCCTGAAATTCAGGCTTCTCTTCCAAAAATGTAGTCATAAATACACACTTTTCAGCAGTTTCCTAAAGTCACTCTCAGGGATATTAATCAGAAGAGAGAAGTTACTTCAATAATCTGATTCTTCGTGGCCTTCACCCAGCTGCCCCAGAAGTTTTCCATCTTGTCTCCAAGCAATTTCCTCACCTTATCCTATGTGTAAAGCCTGAGATAAGGTTGACTAGGCAGTGTGAATGTCATGGGCTCCCTACCTCATTTATCCTCTGAGGATCACCTAACGAGAACTGAGATGCATCTGGTTGAAAAGTTGGATGCAGAAATGATAGGATCATAGTACTTATATATATTATTGTGTATTTAATCTGGATTCCATGTTTCTCTCTTCTTTAAATCCTTCTACCAAATTCCAGTCCTTTATAATTTATCATCCTTATTACCAAGAAACAAAAAACATAGATACTGGTTGTTAACTGCAAACATGCTCATCCTTTTTAAAAATAATGTACTTATAAATAAGAGCCCTTTGTTTTCCAAAGAAAATAAATTGTGATATCACAAATCCCCCAAGGACTGGTCCATTTATACAAATCCCTTGAGAAAAGGAAATAAGGGGTGGAGATCCTGAAAATTCATCCCATTTTTGCCTTAGGAAAACATGTGATGCTTCTCAAGAGGAAGGGAGCAAGATGCTGGCCTATCAGGGGACTACGCCCCATACTGAGGGGGTGGCCGGAAGCAAACGTCATGAAGTCTTTGCAGTGGGATGAGAGTGAAGCAGAGCCAGCAACGACCTCCAGAAAATGCTTCAGGATACCAGGGGTAAACAGACATCGCTCCCTCCGAGGTGCAGTCACAAGGAACAGCCAGGAATATGGGAAGGACCTACCCTATCTAGGGTGAACCAACACAAATGCCATGTCAAGGGGAAATCTGGAAATCTGAAAATAACCAGAACAGAGAAAAAAAATAGAAAAAAACAGAGAAGGCTGCCTGCACATATTGTCCACCTACTGTGGGCCAGGCATTGTGCTGAGTGGTGGGTACTTAGTGTCTCATTTCAGTCTCCCAATGTCACAGTGGCTAAGAGCATCAGCTTTGATGGAAGCTTAAGTTCAAACCCTTTTTCTGGTTGTATGATATTGAATAAGCCATTTGACCTCTCTGAGCCTCCATTTATTTCCACATAAACTAGGGTAGCTGTTAGTATTTCTAGGAGTATATATAATAAGTATTCTTCAGTACCATAATGAGGAAGAAATGAGATAATCGCAAGTGGTTCCCAAACTTTCAAGAGTATGCAAATTACTAAGAGATTTTGATGAAATGCATATTCTGATTCATAGGGCTGGAGTGTGGTCTGTGATCCTGCATTTCTCACAAGCTTCCAGGAAATACGCTGCTGGTTGAGGACCATTTTGAGTAGTGAGGGTATAAAAGACTCATAACCACTAGTAATTGTGATTGGTATTGTTAAAACAATCTCTATAGCAAGAGTAGCAGAGCTGGTGAATGGCAGAACCAGTCCCTGACCCCTGTGTTATCTCTTAATAGGGGCAGGACATGCTTGGAACCGGGTTGGGCAACACCTTCATTGAGTGATTACTCCAGTTGTCTGCCAGCCCAGGGACTTCCTATGTGACATCTCAGCCCTGACATCTCAAAGCCTCCAGAAAATAATTCCAGCAGAGGCGTTTTGTATTTGCTGCAGCCTCCATCACATTATCTCACGCTGAGGACTTTCCAGGTCATCCAGAAAACTTCTGTCAGCAAAGACAGACTCAATCAAAAAATGAAAATTGAGGCTTAATTCAGCCTGGAGATGAAGCTGATTAACCAGGAGATGGGAGACTAACCCTGCAGACCACATCTCAGGGTGAGCAGGGGCTGACTGTTCCATTTTCGTCAGAATTAATTAAGCACTGTCTGCCCCAGGAAGCAGGGAGGAGGCTCTCTTCTCAGACTGAACAGGCCTGGAGACATGGCACTGGGCTTAGCTCCCATTGCCTCTCAGTGGAGGGTTGGGCCTGAATAAGCAGATATTTGGCTCTATAGAGGCTATGACAAGGCTATTGAGATGAGCCTTGCATTGCTATTTTATACTTATAGCACTTAGGGGGCAAGAATACTTTGCACTTTTACATTAGTGTATCTTACTTATGCCAGCAGTCATGGGAAAAGGAAGCAGAGATGAATTCTGAGAAAGAATTTTATACTTATAGCACTTAGGGGGCAAGAATACTTTGCACTTTTACATTAGTGTATCTTACATATGCCGGCAGTCATGGGAAAAGGAAGCAGAGATGAATTCTGAGAAAGAAAAAGAAATGAGCAATTTCCATATTCTAAAACCTTGATGTCAGACACTTTAGAAATTTTGTGCATTGGCGCTGGGAGTTGGTGCACATGTGACATACTTGTAATCACAGCTAGTTTTAAAATGCACTAACGATAGTTATGACTAATAAGAGTTACTATTCTGTCCCAGACACTGTGTTGAACACTATAAATGCATTATCACAGTAATCTCTCCAGCAGTCTTAGGAAGGATGGATCTGTTCCCCTATTTTACCAAGAACTGGAGTGATGTTGCTTGCCTAAGTTTCCATAGGCAGAGGCAATGCTACAAGCAAATCTACTGTTTTACATCAATTGTATCATTTGATAGAAACAAGAGATTCAGCACCAATCAGAGCACAGAATTTGAAAGAAAATACAAACAAAAAGAGAATGGAAGGGACAGTGTTATTGATCAAGATATAAGAGTACTTCGAAAATTCATAGGGCTGGCCAGTTAGCTCAAGTTGGTTAGAGCTTGGTGCTGATAACTCCAAGATAAAGGGTTTGGCTCCCCATACTGACCAGACACCAAAAATTTTTTAAAAAGTTCACTGAAAGGGCCGAGCCCGTGGCGCACTCGGGAGAGTGCGGTGCTGGGAGCTCAGCAGTGCTCCTGCCGCGGGTTCGGATCCTATATAGGGATGGCCGGTGCGCTCACTGGCTGAGCGCGGTGCAGCCGGTCTCAAAAAGGACAAAAAAAAAAAAGTTCACGGAAAGATTCATCTTATCTTTTAATTCGATTTTTCCATGAACTTTTGAAGTGCCCTTGTATAAGCTCCATCACCCAGTCTTTTTATATACAAAGCACTCAATAGAATAGAACTTGTGAGCTTCGTTTGTAGGCAGCATGTTGGAGGTTCAGACCACCTCTAGATGCGGCTACAGTTCCTTAATAACAGGTCTCTCCTGCCTTTGATTATAGCCATGCACATTTGGGAAGACAGCGATGATCTGATGGAATCCTCACTAGGCTTAGCATCCCAAAGCCTGAGTTTGCACCCAGGTCACAATGTGCCCTGGGAACTTGGGGAAAGCACCTAACTTTTCCCATTTTGTATCCTCATCTGTAAACAGGGGCTAAGGCTCTTTACTTCACAGGACCATTGAGATGAGCAAACAAAATAATACTTGTGAAAATTACCTAACTGTGCTGTGCAAATGTTAGGTATTATCCTTAGAGGAAAATCACTCTCTGTTCTTTCCCCAGAGAAATTCCCAGCCTCAAGCACAGTTTAGTTCCTCCTTCTCATTTGAGGAGAATTGCAAGGGAAGCATGAATCATCAGAGCGCTGCCTCTGCTTTCTGCAGGGTCGTTTTTCCCTTTTCTCATCTATCTATTGGCAGCACAGCATTTTGAAGACTGACAGTGCCCTGATTGGTTGGCTCACTTTTTCATGCCCAACCAGAAGTTCTCTTTAGGGAACAGTGACATATGTCTTCATCCAGTATCCTGAGAGAGGGAAGCTCACATGAAGATAACACCAAAGCACAGGCAACCCACTCAACACAGGTACGTCTGACTTTAGATCGTAGACTTGCCCTCAGAAATCTTGGGAGCACACACAAGCACACAGTCCTGCAAACATGCACACAAGGTATGCATCCGCAGTGTGGTGAGAAACTCTTGCCCTATCTCTTCCTTCCTATCAAAGCAGGTTCTCCACCAACTGTCACTAACAGCTGGAGGACAAAAGCTGGAAGCAGAAGGTAACGGGTGGCCATTCACCAATGGTCATGGAGCAAAAGCCCGATTGACAAAGCGAAAACAGAGTTAGGAATGGGCTGAAGTCTTTATGACCCTCCCCCACTGCTAAAGTGGTCTTACCTCTGGGAGGACCCATCTCAGCTTTCCTAGGTGTGCTCAGGAAAGGCCTGTAATGTAGGGACATTTCCAGAGAGGATGGGAATCTTCAGTTTCTGGATGGATTCTCCAGTACCTTCCAACACGTGTCTAGTTCTCACAGAAGAAAACCCAGAAAGGAAAACATGAAACTCGCTTCTACACATGGTTTCTGTTCTTTTCCGAGTTGGGTTTTTTTTTTGTTTGTTTGTTTTTTTCTCATCTTACTCCTATTTCTTCTTCTTCTTCTTGACTTTTTCTTTCCATTCTTTTCAATCCTTATTCTTTTGGGGGGGTGATAAAACCAAATTGGTGCTAATAATTTCAGAAAAAGAAGAGTACTATTTGAAAGCACTAGAGGCACACAGTTTTGAATCCTAAATCCTTATCCTAGGAATTTCTCTGAAGAGTAAGCCAAACCTTTCATCTTCTCTTCTGCCAGGAATTTTGATTTGAAGTTATTTTTTGACATACCCACTTCCTTGCTAATGAATTGCAAGGGTGTCTTGAATATATAAATACTACATATTATAGGAGTTTTCAGTCAAGGAGGGCATAGCCTCTATCTCCACAACTTCCCACAGAGGAATGTTCAAAAACAAATGTGCAACTTGACCATTCTCGAATTTCATCATTACTCTGAAGAAGTCTCAGTTGCCCTGTCTATTTAGTTTACTGCCATGTTGAAAAACAAGGATCAACCCCAGAGCTTAGAATATGTGGAGATTATTAGGCATTCCTGAGAAAAAAGGAAATGAGGGGTTAACTGAGGAAATCTAGCAAATAAAGGATTAATTCTTTCTTCTGAGTTTCTGCATATAAATACTTTCTCCTCCCCTCCAAGGTCCTTCCTGGTCTTCCCCAATCAAGAGCCAGGAGCCCATGAGAGGCACAAAGATGGCTCTTTACTTTTTTAATGAATATTCATGACATACAAAGCTAATTGTCAGCCCTCGTGCCCATGATGTGAGGGCCAGATTCATACTGGGGGCACACCCATTACCAGATATTACTTTCGTACCCCGTGTCCCCCACCCAATTATCTCCAACCTCCCTCCCTCTTCCCCTACCCCCCCAACTCCACTTTGGAGCCCTAGGAATGTCCCCTCCCTCTGTAAGACCACCACACCACTGTGGTCTTTCTTTCCTTCCTTCCTTCTCTCTTAGCTCCCAATTATGAGTGAGCACATGTGGTATTTATCCCTCTGTGCTTTGCTTATTTCACTCAACATTAGTTTCTCCAGGATTATCCATGTTGTTGCAAATGGGAGTATTTCTTTTTTTTTTTTTTTATGGCAGAGTAGTATTCTATAGTGTATATATACCACAGTTTCCTTATCCAATCATCCATCAATGGACATTTAGGTTGGTCCCGTATCTTGGCTATTGTAAACAGAGCTACTATGAACGTGGGAGTGCAGGTATCTCTCCAACATGATGATTTCCATTCCTCTAGATATATACCCAGAAGAGGGATTGCTGGATTGTATGGAAGATCTATCTATAGTTGTTTGAGAAACCTCCATACCATTTTCCATAGTGGTTGTTCTAATTTACAGTCCCACCAACAGTGTAGGAGCGTTCCCTTCTCTCCACACCCTCGCCAGCATTTGTTATTCACCGTCTTTTTGATTATAGCCGGTCTAACTGGGGTAAGATGTTATCTCAATGTAGTTTTAATTTGCATTTCCTTGACGACTAGTGATGTTGAGCATTTTTTCATGTATCTGTTGGCCATTTGTATGTCTTCCTTTGAAAAATGTCTTTTCATCTCTTTTGCCCATTTTTTAATTGGGTTATTTGTTTTTTTACTGTATAATTGCTTGAGTTCTATGTATATTCTGGATATTAATCCCTTGTCAGATGCATAGTTAGCAAAAATTTTCTCCCACTCTGTAGGTTGTCTTTTCACTCTGTTGATTGTTTCCTTTGCTGTGCAGGAGCTTTTTAGTTTGATATAGTCCCATTTGTTTATTTTTTCTTTTGCTACTTGTGCTTTCAGGCTCATGTTCATGAAGTCTGTGCCCAGACCTAATTGCTGAAGTGTTTCACTTATATTTTCACTTTAGTATTTTTACAGTTTCAGGTCTTATACTTAAGTCTTTAATCCATTTTGAGTTGATTTTAGTGTATGGTGAGAGATGCATATCTAGTTTCATTCTTCTGCATATGGATATTCAGTTTTGCCAGCACCACTTGTTGAAGAGGCAGTCTTTTCCCCAATGTAAACTTTTCTTGAAAGATGGCTCTTTTATTATCGCTAAATTTTATATTTTCTATATGGAATTATGAATGTTAGTTAATGGCAAGCAGGGTTCTAGGTGGTAGAGGCACATGAACCAAGAGTTCTAAGCACAGAGCAACAGAATAGATTTGCCAATTGTTTTGGTTATTACTTCAACCTAAGTTTTACATCTTAAATTTAATAATTTATATCATTTTTTGCATGTGACCAAGTGATCAGCATCTTATATAGGGTCTTACTTTGGGTGTTTCCATAAACAGAGCCTGAGTGTGGAATTTGGAAGGTGATGACTACATACATGAGTGAAAGAAAGGCCAGCAAAGGGTGCATTTTGTTCCTCTTTATTTTTTTTTTTTGAGGAAATAAAAGTGGTAATAGAAATTTCTACCCACAGAAAATAAGTTTACTTCATATACATTCTCCTTGATAAAAATCACTAAATTATGTACTTTTTCAGAAAGAATTTCTATTTAAAAAAAAAATTTTATAGAAACATAGTCAATTGTACATGTCTCTCGGGTACAGAGTTGAATATCAATACCTGTGAGCAATATGTGAGGCTCAAATCAGGATAATTAGTATATTCAACATTATACAACGTAGGCATTTTTCCTGGCCCTTTACCAATTCCTCCCTTATCCCCCCTTTTCTTCCCACATTCAACGTATTATTGTAATAGCCATATCTTTCTTTCTTTCTTTTTTTATTCATTTGTTTGTTTTGTTTTTGTTGTTGTTGTTTTG
>NW_007734618.1:41062-46354 GCF_000696425.1 Galeopterus variegatus | reverse complement strand
TACATACCCAGCAGTGGGATTGCTGGATCATATGGCAGTTCTATCTGTAGTTGTTTGAGGAAACCTCCATACCATTTTCCATAATGCCTGTACTACCATCAACAAGGTAGGAGGGTTCTCTTTTCTCCGCATCCTCATCAGCATCGTTATTCTGTCTTTTTGATAATGGCCAGTCTGACTGGGGTGAGATAATATCTCAATGTGGTTTTAAGTTGCATTTCCCTGATGCTGAGTGGTGTTGAGCATTTTTCCATGTGTCTATTGGCCATTTGTATATCTTCCTTTGAGAAATACCAATCCAGTTCTTTTGCCAATTTTTTAATTGGATCATTTGTTTTTTTACTGTTGAATTGAATGAGTTCCTTGTATATTCTGGATATTAATCTTTATCTGATGCATAGCTTGGAAATATATTCTCCCACTTTGTAGGTTTTCTTTTCACTCTGTCAATTTTTTCTTTTGCTGTGCAGAAGTGTTTTAGTTTGACATAATACCATTTGTTCATTTTTCCTTTTGTTACCTGCACTTTTGAGGTCTTATTCATAACATCTTTGCCCAGTCCTACTTAAAGAAGTGTTTCCCCTATATTTTTTTCTAGGAGTTTTATACTTTCACATCTTATATTTAAGTCTTTAATCCATTTTTAGTTAATTTTGGTGTATGGAGAGAGATACTGGTCTACATATCGATTCATTTTTCTATATATGGATGGCCAATTTTCCCAGCACCATTTATTGAAGAGGAAATCTTTTCCCCAATGTGTGTCCTTGGTGCCTTTAGTGAAGATCAATTGGCTATAAGTATGTGGGTTGATTTCTGGCTTCCATACGCTGTTCCATTGATCTGAGTGCCTGTTTTTGTGCCAGTACCATGCTGTTTGGATTACTATAGCTTCATAGCATAATTTGAAGTCAGGTTGTATAGTGACTCCAGCTTTATTTATTCTTTTTCTCAGGATTGCTTTGGCTATTTGGGGTCTTTTGCTGTTTCATATGAATATTAGGATTGTTTTTTCTATTTTTGTGAAGAATGTCATTGTTCTTTTGAAGGGGATTGCATTGAATCTGTAGATTGCTTCAGGAAGTATGGACATTTTCACAATGTTAATTCTATCAATCCAAGAGCATGGAATGTGATTCCATCTTTTTGTGTCCTCTTTAATTTCTTTTACCAGTGATTTGTAGTTCTCATTGTAGAGAACTCCTTGGGTTAAATCAATTCCTAGGTATTTCATTTTTTTGGTGACTACTGCTAATGGGCTAGCTTTCTTGATTTCTTTTTCTGCTATTTTGTTGTTGGAATATAAAAGTGCTACTGGTCTTTGCAAGTTAATTTTGTACCCTGCAAATTTACTGAAATCGTTTATCAGCTCTAAGTATTTTTTTTTTTTTGGTAGAGTCTTAACCTTTTCTATTTATAGGATCATGTCATCTCCAAACAGGGATGATTTGACTTCATCTTTTCCAATCTGAATGCCCTTTATTTTTCTGCTTGCCTGATTGCTCTGGCTAGTACTTCCAATACTATGTTAAATAGGAGTGGTAAGAGGGGGCATCCTTGTCTTGATCCCATTCTTAAGGGAAAAGCTTTCACCTTTCACCCATTCAGAATGATACTGGCTAAGTTTGTTATAGATGGCTTTTACCATAATGAGATACTTTCCTTCTATACCTAATTTGCTGAGAGTCTTTATCACGAAGGGATGTTGAATTTTGTCAAATGCTTTTTCTGCATCTATTGAGATAATTCCATGGATTTTGTCTTTGATTTTGTTGATGTGCTGTATCACATTTATTGACTTGCATATATTGATCCATCCTTGCATCACTAAGATGAATCACACTTGATCATGGTGTGTAATTTTTGATGTGTTACTGTATTCTATTTCCTAATATTTTGTTGAGGATTTTTGTGCCTTTGTTCATCAATGATATTGGCCTGTAGTTTTCTTTTTTCTTGTATTTTTGTGTAGTTTTGGTATCAGGGTGATGCTAACCTTATAGGATGAGTTTGAGAGAATGGCCTCTATTTCAAATTTTTGGAATAATTTGAAGAGAATTGGTATTAATTCCTCTTTAAAGCTTTGGTAGAATCCAGCAGTGAAGCCATCAGTCTTGGGCTTTTCTTTGTTGGAAGTCTGCTGATTATTGCTTCAGTCTTGTTGCTTGTTATGGGATGTTCAGGTTTTCTGTTTCTTCTTGGTTCAGTCTTGGTAGTTTGCATGTGTCCAGAAATTTGTCCATGTCCTCCAGGTTTTTGAATTTGTTGGTGTATAGTTGTTTATAATAGTCTCCAATGATTCTTTGCATTTCTGTGGTATTGGTTGTACTTTCTCCTTTTTCATTCCTGATTACTATTATTTGGGTCTTCTCTCTACTTTTTTTAGTTAGCCTAGCTAGGGGTTGGTCTATTTTATTTATCTTCTAAAAAAAAGCCAACTTTTGGTTTCATTGATCCTTTGTATCATTTTTGGGGTCACTATTTCACTTAGTTCTGCTCTGATCTTAATTATTTCTTTACATCTACTAACTTTGGGTTTGTATTGTTTTGTTTTTTCTAGTTCTTTGAGGGGTAGCATTAGGTTTTTTTATTAGAAATCTTTCTGTTCTTCTGATATTAGCATTTATTGCAATAAACTTCCCTCTTACTACTGCATTTGCAGTGTCCCACAAGTTTTGGTATGCTGTGTCTTTATTTTCATTATTTTCTTTTTTTTTTTTTTGTGACTGGTAAGGGGATTGCAACCCTCAGCTTGGTGCCGCCCGTACCACGCTCAGCCAGTGAGCGCACCGGCCATCCCTATAGAGGATCCAAACCCGCAGCCTCGGCACTCCCAGTGCCGCAGCTCTCCCCAGTGAGCCACGGAGTCGGCCCTATTTTCATTATTTTCAAGGAATTTTTTTACTTTCTGTTAAATTTCTTCCTGTACCCATAGGTCATTCAGGAGCATGTCATTTAACATCCATGTAGTTGTATAGTTTCCAGAGTTTCATTTGTTAGTGATTTCTAGTTTTAGTCCATTGCAGTCTGAAAAGATACTTGAAATAATTTCAGTTTTTTTAAATTTGTTGAGACTTAGTTTATGACCTAACATGTGGCCTATCCTGGAGCATGTTCCATGTGCTGATGAGAAGAATGTATATCCTGTGGTTGTTGAATGAAATGCTCTGTAGATATCTGCCAGGTCCAACTGGTCTAAGATGTGGTTTAAATCCTGTGTTTCTCTGTTGATTTGTTGCCTAGATAATCTCTTTATTTTGAGAGAGGGGTGTTCAGGTCCCCAACTATTATCATATTTGGGTCTATTTCTTTTTTTAGGTCTAATAGTGTTTACTTTATATATCTGGATGCTCTCGTGTTGGGTGCATACATATTTATGATTGTTGTCTTCTTGCTAGATAGAGCCCTTTATTATCACATAATGGCCTTCTTTGTTTCCTTTTTTGGTTTTTGGTTTTAAGTCAATTTTATCTGATATAAGAATAGCTACTCCTGCTCATGTTTGATTCCCATTTGCATGGTATATCTTTTTCCATTCCATCACTATTAGTCTGACTGTGTCTTTACAGGTGAGGTGAATCTCTTCTAGGCAGTATATAGTTTGATCTAGCTTTTTAATCCAATCAGCCAGTCAGTGTCTTTTGAGTGGGGAATTTAACTCATTTAAATTTATAATTGTTATTGAAGTTTATTGTCTTACTCCTGGCATTTTATATATTTTCATGTTTTCAAGTTTTAAATAGCTTTTGTTCCTTTCTTTTTCTTTTATTGTTTATCTTCAGTGTTTATCGACTTTTTGAGGTGGTTAAGATACAATTTCTTTCCCTTTCTCATTTGCAGTTTTGTTCTACCAGTAAATTTTGTTCTTTCTTGTGTATTTGTGGTACTAATTATCATTTTATGGATTTCAGATGCAGTATTCCCTTAAGGATTTCTTGTAGGGCTGGTCATGTGGTGGTGAACTCCTACAGTTTTGTTTGTCTGGGAAATACATTATTTCTTATTCATTTCTGAAGAAAATACTATATCCTTGGTGGGTGTAGTATTCTTGCCTGACAGTTTTTTTTCTTTCAGTGTTTTGAATATATTATCCCATTCTCTTCTGGCCCGTAGTCTGTTGAGAAGTCTGCTGTTAGTCTGATGGGGACTCCCTTATAAGAGACTTGATGCCTTTCTCTTGCTGTTTTTAGGATTCTCACTTTGTCTTTGAGTTTTGCCACTTTGACTGTAATTTGGCTCAGAGAGGATCTTTTTGGATTGAATCTGTTTGGGGATCTTTGAGCTGCCTTGTTCTGAAGATCCATGTCTCTATACCTAGAAAGTTTTTCTGCTATTATTTCATTGAATATGTTTTCGATGCCTTTCCTTTCTCCTCCCTTTCTGGATCATCCATGATTTGGATGTTTGTGTGCTTAAAGTTATTTGCCAGCTCTCTCAGATTTTCTTCATTTTTTATGTCCACCTGAGTTATTTTGAAAAGAATTTCTTCAAGATCAGAAATTCTTTCTTCTGCTTGCTCTAGCCTGCTGCTTAAGCTCTCAGTTAGGCTTTTTATTTTGTTGAATGACTCCTTCAATTTTAGGAGTTCTGCTCTATTCTTTTTTAGAGTATTAATTTGTTCATAAATTTCCTCCTTTATATACTGGATAGTTTTGCTCAGTTCATTGTGCTGTCTCACTGAGTCTTCTTTTATCTTATTGAGTTTTCTTAAGATTGAAACTAGGAATTCCTTTTCAGTCATTTCAAGGGTTTTCTGCTCTAGGGCTCTAGGAGGTCTGATACTTGGGAATTGTTATATTCCTTTGTTGGACCCATATTTTCTTGGTTGGAATTTTTTTCTAGTATCTCTATGTTGATGTCTGGTCATCTGGTAGAGCAGTTGCTTCTTCTTTTACTCTGAAGTGGGCTTTGAGGAGAGAGATATCCTCATGTAAATGTCTTTTATATTGACCATTGAGTAGGATGTTTTCATATTGGTTCTGGGTAGACACAGTAGTGTAGTCTCCATGTGGGTACTTTGGCCATATTTAATGTTGGAGTTGTGTGTGAGTGCCTCCTTGGACTAGGCACTGGGGCACTTAATGATTCCTTGCTGAGGTTACTGACACTCTTTTTCAATGTAGTTGAGTGGTCTGTGGGCCTCCTGTACAGTAGTGGTGGCTGCTGCTGTATCAGAAATTGTCCTTGTGGTGGAAGTGGCTGTGGCAGTGGCTGTGGTGTACCACTCATGTGGCAGTTCTGTCTGCAGCAGTGGCAGGGGCTCCCTGTGGCTGCTAAGGGCACTGGGGGCAC
>NW_007734618.1:28771-40612 GCF_000696425.1 Galeopterus variegatus | reverse complement strand
TCATATTGGTTCTGGGTAGACACAGTAGTGTAGTCTCCATGTGGGTACTTTGGCCATATTTAATGTTGGAGTTGTGTGTGAGTGCCTCCTTGGACTAGGCACTGGGGCACTTAATGATTCCTTGCTGAGGTTACTGACACTCTTTTTCAATGTAGTTGAGTGGTCTGTGGGCCTCCTGTACAGTAGTGGTGGCTGCTGCTGTATCAGAAATTGTCCTTGTGGTGGAAGTGGCTGTGGCAGTGGCTGTGGTGTACCACTCATGTGGCAGTTCTGTCTGCAGCAGTGGCAGGGGCTCCCTGTGGCTGCTAAGGTCACTGGGTGCACTTCCTGCCTGCTGCCAGTCTGGCAAAGACCTTTTTCAAGAAGAATTTCCCATATTGTATTTCAAAATGCTTTTGAAACTGGGTAATTTATAAAGAAAAAAGGTTTACTTGGCTCATGATTCTGGGACAGCTGTATCAGGTGTGGGTCTCAGGCTGCTTCTACTCGTGGCAGAAAGCAGCAGGCAGCAGTCAGTCTAAGATCACATGGGAAAAGGAAGCAAGAGAGAGAGAAAGGGTGCATTTTCAAAGTTGCTCTGGAAAGCACAGGAGCTGGCCTCTGCAGGTTGCTCTGAGGAGTGTAGAGAATACTACCACAAATGATGGGTGACACATTTATACACTGCCTCTCCTCCCCACAGGATCAGGCTGCCCTGGGGATGTTATCTGCCTCCAACTTCACTTCAAGGCTGCATCTGTGCACAGGTTGAGCCAGCTCCAGCAACCTTGATGATAGCTTTGCAGTACAAAGTGGAACGAGGCTCTCAGTGCATGGAAGGGGGATGTAGTAGCCATCAGTCCAAGCAGCTTTGCGACTGCCCAACACAGCCATGGCTGAAATCAGAAATGGATGTCCTCAAGACTATGAGGAGCAACAACAAAGGAGTCTGCTATGCATAGACACATATCATAACCCCCTTTATCTCTTTCCACTTCACGACTGTTGAAATTTAGCAATATCTTTCAAAATTAAAAGTGCACTTGATCAAGAAGTTCAGATTCTAGAGATTTGCCAAATGAACATTCTTACATATCTGTGAAATGTTATAGGTACAATGATATTTATTGAAGCATTATTCATAATGCCATACAATTGGTAGGAGAATACCAAGTGTTAATCGATATGGGACTGATCAAGTAAATAATGACATACCCATGGAACAATGGAATCAGGGTGGCAATTATATTTAACAACCTGCGTAAAACTGTCACTAACAAATCAGAATGGACACTACCAACAAGAACAGAAGCCAGCTGTTAAACTCTGCATACCTATAATGATGCACACTGACTGAATGTCAGTCATGCTGTAGTTAAAAAGAATGAGACCTCCCCTTAGGCACAGTTATGCTTTTATGTTTAAAGCTGATTTTAGATCATTGCTCCCTTAAGAAGTTCAGACTGAAAGTTCAACCATCTTGCCCTCAATTCCCCTGGCTAAATTCTTCCACTCTGAGAACAATGCATCCTTCCTGTAGCACAGAATGTCGATGCTGATTTGAAGGGTGTATGGAAGAACATATTTCATATATTAGGCTTATAATGCAGTTATTAGTAGAGCTGGCCTTTTCCTGTTCTTATCTCCATTTTATTCTAGATGTTTAAGCAGCTGATTGAATTAGAAAGCCAGAGTCCTATGTATGGATGGCCAGACCTCACAGAGTTAAACTAATTCCCCAGCAGGCTCACTTCATCAAGTGAACTGATAAATTATACTCAGCGGGATTTTTTCTTCTTCTTCTTAGCTTTCCTCTGAGCTTTAATGTGCAAGAAAAATTGTACCAGCGCAAAGAAAAAGTGTCTAGAACCTCTAATGCTCCCCCACAGGAACCAAGAACCCTGAGATCTATGTCCAGACTCACTGGAACAAACTTCTCCATCTGGCCTCCTGCATCCTCTGTCCTTTTTTATTTGCATTTGGCCATTAAAGGCATTTGAATCCTTGACTTTGTTGTTATCAGCACCATGCTCTAACCTCTGTCTTTGAAGGCAGAGAAAACTCACCAGCCCAAACAAGCCACACCATACTTTTTAAATCTCAAAAGGGGCTCACCCAGGATTCCATGTCTAAAACCATGGCTCAAATTCAAGGTGAAAAAATAATTCTGGTCCTGGATTGGACTCTCCAGGGTTTTTGGTTAACCCTGCAGGGTCTCTCCTGCACCCACCTCTTTTAGCTTTCACTTGTGTTCAGCCATGAGAAGGATGTCCACACAGTGGGACACACCCAAAGCAACTGTCATAATTCAGACTGCCAAGGAAGCAAAAAGCAGACTTTACCTAGCATCTTGTCTGGCATGCTGAATTCTTTCCCAATGGAGAGAAATGTCTGAAGATAAAAGGAAAACCTCCCATATCAAGATCTATTGCAGGAATGATGAAGACTCAGCGCATTGTAGGAGTAAGTCACTGTCCATTAGAAACACCTTCTTCGACTGGATGTTTTATGAAGGACTGTGAATAACCCTGTCAAGTAAGTGCATTTGTCCCTCTCTTTTTCCATCCACAGAAACTAGCATTGGGGTCCATGGTAGCTTAAAATAAAGCACATGGTGAGAAGGCTCATTCATCACAGTGACAATAACTTCGGGGAAAATTTCAAAGAGTTGGACACCATTCAGCTCTATTCACAGGGACTGAATATGATGATAAAACTTGTCAATTTCCTAGTCTTATCTAGGGATTGTGGAGAGGAAGGAGCCATGGGGAGTCCTGGGATTGCTGGGTTGAGGCAAAGGAGGTTATGGGTAAATGAGTGATCAAGTGATCAGAGCAGACAAGAGAGATATGTGTGCTGGCATCTGTTTGGACCATCAGTCTCCAGACAGGGCTGTCCTATATCCCTGGCTTGTCACAGAACCTTGCTTGTGACTGAAACATGAAGAGATGCTAAGAAAGTCCAAAGAGAAGAAACACCAGGTCATGCATTTCCTGACTACATCTTGGACTAGTTAATAGAATGGAAAACATGAGAAAAGGTAGTTTTTAAACTTTTTTTTATAAATAAAATGCTATGTAAATTGGAAGAGGTGGTGCAACATCCAGCCCTGTGACTGATAGCACCAGCATGACTGGCCACCTCTCCAGCACCTGGCAAGCACCCTGCCCCATCAGCCAGTCCCCCAACTGACAGCACCAGGGTGACTGGCTGCCTCACCAACAGTAGCAGTCCCTACCACTGCCATAGACCCCAGTGCTGAATGAGTGGCCCACAACAGCCACTACCACAGCAACTGCTGCAGCAAGGGTGGTTTGCTGACACACTAGCAGCTACCACTGTGTCATGGTGGCCTGCTGACCACTCGTCAGCATAGACAGAAGGAGAGTCACCAGTAGAACCCAAAGAAAGAGGTGAGCTAGCACAGATCCATGACCCAGTGGCCAAAAACGCAGAAAGAATTATTCTGCCATATGCAGTAGCACACCTGGGGTTGGGGGTACATGCACAGTGCATGGGACTGCCTTCATCCAGGAAGAGAAAAGCAGAACCCAGGATACTCAAATAGAGTAAGGAAGAAAATTCCCAATCATCACCAATCCATCCCCCAACTGGGGGAAGCAAGGTCCCAGGAAGAACCTCTGTCTATAGGAAAGAAGAAAGAGAAAATCTACCCAGGGTCACCCATTCAAACTGAGGAGCACCAGTATATCCCAGTGCACCCATCAGGGTCAGGAGGGGCTAGCTGGGATGCCAACAGACCCACCCAAGGTTACTCACCATAGCCAAAAAGTGACAGGGACAAAGGTGCTTCCACCAATAATTTGAGAGCTTGCCTATGTCCTGGTGAACCAACATAGTGTCACCAACCTCAGCAATGAATCACTAAGTACACCAGGGACTAGGACATGGAGGCATTCACGTGCAATTCCAACACTGAATTCAGCCAAAGACCCACACAGAGACTACACTACTGTGTGTACCTGGAACCAGTACTAAAGCACCACACTCATATGAAACACATCTACAAGAGGAACTCCTGCTCCTCAAAGCCCACTCCAGAGTACTAGAAAAAGAAACTCTTCTACCAGATGACTACACACCAATGTAGAGATACTAGAAATATGAAAAAACAAGAAAATCTGATACCACCAAAAGAATATAATAATTCTCAAGTAGCAAACCGTAGAGCAAGAGGTCCCTGAAATGACTGAAAATAAATTCTAAGCAACAGTCGTAAAGAAACCCAACGAGAGATGGCCGGTGCACTCACTGGCTGAGTGCAGTGTGGGCGACACCAAGCCAAGGGTTGCGATCCCCTTACTGGTCACAAAAAGGACAAAAAAAAAAAAAAAAGAAAGAAACCCAACAAGATACAAGAAGACTGAGTTCTAACTCAGTCTAACACAACAAAATGAAAAAAAGTATCCAGGATCTGAAGGAGGAAATTTACAGAAATGAATGCCTTAAAAGAGAATGTAGCAGAGCTCCTATAGTTGTAGGATTCATTTAATGAAATAAAATACACACCCAACAGCTTAAGCAGCAGGCTAGAGCAAGCAGAAGAAAGAATTTCTGATCTTAAAGATGGTCTCTTACAAGTAACCCAGGTGGACCAAAAAAGAGAGAGAGAGAGAGAGAGAGAGAGAGAGAAGAAGAAGAAGAAGAATTTTTTAAAATGAAAAAAATCTAAGAGAGCTAGCAGACAAACTGAAGCACAAAAACATCTGAGTCATGGGTGTTCAAGAAGGTGAGAAAAAAGGAAAAGGCATTGAAAACATATTCAGTGAAATAATACTGGAAAACTTCCCAGGTATAGGGAGACACATGGACCTTCAGATCCAGGAGGCACAATGAGACCAAACAGATTCAATCCAAAAAGGTCCTCTCTGAGCCAAATTACAGTCAAACTAGCAAAACTCAAAGACAAAGTGAGAATCCTAAAATCAGCAAGAGAAAAGCATCCAGTCACCTATAAGGGAGTCCCCATCAGACTAACAGCAGACTTCTCATCAGAAACCCTAAAGACCAGAAGATAATGGGGTGATATATTCAACATTAAAAGAAAAAAAAAAATTGCCAGCCAAGAACACTATAAGGCTGTCCTTTAGAAATGAAGGGGAAATAGTACATTTTCCAGACAAACAAAAACTGCCAGAGTTCATCACCTCACAACCAACCCTACAATAAATCCTCAAGGGAGTACTGCATCTGGAATCCAAAAAACAATAATCACTACCATGAATACACAAGAAAGAACAAAACCCACTAGTAGAAAAATGCAAATGAAAAAGAGAAAGAAATTTTATCTAACCACCTCAAAAAATCAACAAACAGGGAAGATAAACAATAAAAGGGGAAGAAAAGAATGAAACACATTTGGGATTTCCAAACAAAAATTGATAAAATGCCAGGAGTAAGTCAACAGATCACCTAGGCCACAAAGTAACAGAGAAACATAGGATTTAAATTACACTTTAGACGAACTGGACCTGGAAGATATCTACAGAGCATTTCATTCAACAACTACAAAATATACATTCTTCTCCTCAGCACATGCAACATTCTCCAAGATAGACCATATCTTAGGTCACAAATCAAGTCTCAACAAATTTTTAAAAATTGAAATTATTTCAAGTATCTTTTCAGACCACAACAGATTCCAAGTGAATCTCTGGAAACTATACAAACACATGGAAATTAAACAACATGCTCCTGATTTACATATGGGTCAAAGAAAAAAGTTAAACAAGAAATAAAAAAATTCCTTGGAACTAATGAAAACAAAGAAACATCATACCAAAACCTGTGGGATACTGTAAAAAACAGTACTAATGCTTATATCAAAAGAATAGAAATATTTCAAATAAAGAACCTAGTGTACCCCTGAAAGAACTAAAAGAGCAAGAACAATCCAACCCAAAATTTAGTAGATGGGAATAAATAATTAAGATTGGAGGAGAAGAGCTGGCCCGGTGGCGCACGGGAGAGTGCACTGCTTGGGAGCGCGGTGGCGCTCCCGCTGAGGGTTCGGATCCCATGTGGAGACCGGTTCCCGCTCACTGGCTGAGCGCGGTACGGGCGCAACACTGAGGGTTGCGATCCCGTTGCCGGTCCCTGGTACAGGCGCGACACTGAGGGCTGCGATCCTGTTACCGGTCAGTAAAAAAGACAAAAAGGAAAAAAAAAAAAAAAAAAAAGATCGGAGGAGAAATAAATGAAATAGAAACCCCAAAAATGATACAAAAGATCAATGAAACAAAATGTTGGGTTTTTGAGAAGATAAACTAAATAGCCAAACCATTTGCTAGGATAACTAAAAAAAGAACAGAGAAGGCTCAAAGAACTAAAATTAGAAATGAAAAAGGAGACATTACAACATATACTACAAAATACAATGAATCATTAGACAGTATTATAAGCAACTATATGCCAACAAATTTGAAAACCTGGAGGACATGGACAAATTTCTGAACATATACAAACTACCAAGACTGAACTAAGAAGAAATAGAAAACCTGAACAGACAAATAACAAGCAACAAGATTGAAGCAGTAATCAGCAGTCTCCCAACAAAGAAAAGCCTAGAACCAGATGGCTTTACTGCTGAATTCTACCAAACCTTTAAAGAGAAATTAATACCAATTATCTTCAAACTATTCCAAAAAATTGGAACAGAGTCCATTCACCTAAACTCATTCTGTGAGGCCAGCATCAACCTGATACCAAAACTAGATAAGGATACAGAAAAAAGAAAAGAACCCTACAAGCCAATATCTTTGATGAACATAGATACAAAAATCCTCCACAAAATATTAGGAAATAGAGGACTTCCTATCAAGATGGCAAAATAGATGGTCCCCAGTGTCACTCTCTCCTACAAATCAACCAATTTACAACTATTAAAAAGCAATGACAGCCAAGCTGGGGCTGCTAGAACTCAGGGGAGGAGGAGAGACCTATGGAATACATGAAGGCAGGAGAAGCCACAATGAAAGAAAGAAAGAAAGAAAGAACCACTCCAACCATTTAGTGCCCCAGTTGCTTCAAGGCTCGAGCTGGTGAGTGCAGAGACCAGGTGCTGGCAAAAGCTGCAGCTGGGCCCTTCAGATGGAGTTGCTCAGAGGCAGCAGAGGAGAAGAGAGCCTTGGTGGCCCCCAGGCCAGTAAGACTACTAACAGGGTTCCCATGGACCCACATAGGAGTGAGGAGCCACAACAACTGAAAAAAAGGAGCCACTCAGAGGCCAGTGAGTCACTGCAAGGGACTGATGTATGGCCCATCCCATGGAAGTGTTTGGAGCATGGGCAGTAGGGGAGACAGGCCCACCAGGAGAACACTGGGACACAGCAAAGACAGCTGATCTGCCCCCCAATCAGTGTAGGACCACTCAGTGGAGACTGATCAGGAATATAGAACTGCAGGAGGTGCAGTTTGCTGAAAAGACTCAGTCCCAGACCAGATTTTCCACACAACCCAGGTGTACTGAATCTCACAACTCCTGGAAGAAAATAAAATAAAATACCTAGCTATAAAGTTAACAAAGGATGTGAAAAATCTCTACGATAAGAACTACAAATCACTGCTGAAAGAAATTAAAGAGGACGCAAAAAATGGAAAGACATTCCATGCTCTTGGATTGGAAGATTCAACACTGTGAAAATGTCCATACTACTCAAAGTGACCTGTAGATTCAATGCAATCCCCATCAAAATACCAATGACATTCTTCACAGGAATAGAAAAAACAATCTTAACATTCATATGGAAAACAAAAGATCCTGACTAGCCAAAGTAATCCTGAGCAAAAAACATAAATAAAGCTGGAAGGCACAACACTACCTGATTTAATATTATACTGCAAAGCTGTGGTAACCAAAACAGCATGGTACTGGCATAAAAACACACACAGAACAATGCAGTAGAATAGACGACCCAGAAGTCAACCCATATACTTACAGCCAACTGATCTTTGACAAAGTCACCAAGAACATACGTTGGGGAAAAGACTGCCTCTTCAATAAACGGTGCTGGGAAAATTGGGCATCCATAGGTAGAAGAATGGAACTGGACGTGTACTTCTTGCTGTATACAAAATCAACTCAAAGTGGATTAAAGACTTAAATATATGTCCTGAAATTATAAAACACCTAAAAGAAAACATAGGGGAAACACTTCAGTAAGTAGGACTGGGCAAAGACTTTATGAATAAGACCTCAAAAGTACAGGCAACAACAAAAGGAAAAATAAACAAATGGGATTATATCACATTAAAAAGCTTCTGCACAGCAAAAGGAACAATTAACAGATCAAAAACTTACAAAGTGGGAGAAAATATTTGCAAAGTATACTTCTGACAAAGGATTAAAATACAGTATATACAAGGAACTCAAACAACTCAACAGTAAAAAACCAAATAATCCAATTAAAAAACCAAATAATTCAATTAAAAAATGGGCAAAGGAGCTGAATAGGCATTTCTCAAAAGAAGATATACGAATGACCAACAGACACATGAAAAAATGCTCAACATCACTTGGCATCAGGAAAATGCAACTCAAAACCATATTGAGATATTATCTCACCCCAGTCAGACTGGCCATTATCAAAAAGACAGAATAATAATGCTGGTGAGGATGCAGAGGAAAGAGAACCCTCCTACCTTGTTGACGGGGCTGTAAAGTGGTACAGGCATTATGGAAAATGGTACGGATTTTCCTCAAACAACTACAGATAGAACTGCCATATGATCCAGCAATCTCACTGCTGGGTAGGTACCCAAAGGAATGTAAATCAGCGTGTCGAAATCCGTCTTCTGGGTATATATCCAGGGGAATGGAAATCACAATGTTGAAGGATACATGTACACCCATGGTTCATTGCAGCTCTGTTTACAATAGCGAAGAGTTGGAACCAGCCTAAAAGCCCATCATCAGATGAGTGGAAAAGGAAAATGTGGTATATTTACACAATGGAATACTACTCCACCACAAAAAAGAATGAAATACTGCTGTTTGCAGCAACATGGATGAACTTAGAGAAATTATGTTAAGTGAAATAAGCCAGGCACGGAAAGAGAAATACTGCATGTCCTCACTTGTAAGTGGGAACCAAAAAATTAATAAACAAATAAATTAAGAATGGAAGAAAGAAACAGCAGTAACAATCATACAGTGAACTTTCAACAGAAAACAGAAGTGAGGTAACCAGAGGTGGGAAAGTGGGAAGGGGAGGGAGGAACAAGATGAATTGGTAAAGAGCCATGAACATTGATTACATGGTATAATGATGAATAGACTAATTATTCTTATTTGAACATCACATATTGCACACAGGTATTGATATTCAGTGCTGTATCCCATAGATATGTACAAACAACTATGTTCCAATAAAAATAAATAAATTTAATAGTAAAAAAGAATTTTAAAATGGTATACAGGTTTATGTTGAAATTTCCCAACAATTAAAATTATTATATTGGGATTTTATTCACCTCTGCTTTTCTAGGAGGAAAATAAATGAGAATAAAATTATGAAAAAAAAATATGTGAATTGGAAGAGGCAAATTTCTCTCCCATTAGGACCCATATCTTTCACTTTGCAATAATATTTTAGATCGATAAAATGCCCCTGTCCCCATCCATTACATTCTCTTCTCTCCCTACATCCCCCATGACAATTACTCCAAGTTAGGTGTTTATTTTTCCCACCTATGTCTTTATATTTCAAATATATAATTATATGCATACTAAGTATTTTATTTATTTAATATACATGTAAAATATTATGTGTTTAATATACATACAAAATACCTAGTATTATTTTGTATGCTTTTAACTTTTTAAAAATACACCTATTTCCTTCTTCATTTGATATTGACATGATTGACTCCTAGATTAATCTAGCTGCCATTTAATAATCCATTTTATGAATCTGCCACAATTATTGATCAATTTTCCTGTTGCTGGATATTTAAGTTGTTTCCAATTTTGCATTACTACAAAACTGCTACAGTAAACATTTATGAACATCTGCCTTGGGCTGAATGTCCCCCCAAAACTTAATCCCCACTGTAAGTATTTAGAGTGGGAAATCCTTTTATGGAAATTGAAATGTGGGGCCTTGAAGAGGTGATTAGACTATAGGACCACGCCAGAGTGAATGGATTAAAAATGGTGGTCGGGGACACGGTTCTGAGTGCTTTAAAAAGAGAGTGAATGAGGAGGTTAGTCTCTGCTCTCTCTATTCCACCATTTCACAATGTGATACCCTGCCAACACTGTCACCACCACCAAGACCTTCACCAGTGGTGTTTCCTGGACTTTGTACTTCCCAGCCCCAGAAACTGTAAGCAATACATCTCATTTCCTTTATAAAATACCCAGTTCTGTGTATTTTGTTATAAGCAACAGAAACAGACTAATACAACACCCTTGGACTTGTCTCCTTGTACACATGTGAAATGGTCGTGACATGTTTTGAATAAAACTGTACATCTCAGAGATCTTTTCCTGTAGTACATATAGTTATAGCTCATTATTTTAACATTTGAACAGCATTCTAAACATATGAAAGAACTAAAATATTTTGAACCAAGTTTATTGCTGGACATTTGGATAGCCCCTCCCTTCATTTTGTGCTATGAACAGCAATGCTCACATGTCTCTTTGGACGTGAGTTTCTCCCGAGTATTACCTAGAATTGCAAGTGCTTGATCAAAGAGTGGTGTACTTCCAATGTTGCTGCATACTGCCAGACTGCTCTTTAGCTTTGCTCATTTACACAACCACCAGCAGCATGTGGTGGTATCCATTGCTCTATCACCTCATTATCTCTTAGTACTAACCACCTTAAAAGTTTTTGCAAGCTGATGGATCTCAAATAACATAACATTTATTTTCATTTACAATATTACTTGTAAGATTGAGCATCTTCTCATGTGTTTATCGAACACTTAGTTTTTATCTTCCATCAATTGTGTGTCCGTGTCTTCTGTTTGTTTTTCTTCTGGGTGATTATTAGAAGAGTCTATTTCCAATAATCCCTATATTCTGTTTATTTTTTTTTTCCTTTAAATTTTTATTTTGTCAATATACAATGTGGTTGATCATTATGGCCCGTGACCAAAACCTCCCTCCCTACTCCCTCTCCCCCCTCCCACCCAGGAATGTCCTTTCCGTTTGCTTGTTGTGACAACTTCAAAAAAAAAAAAATTATAGTTGTTTTATCTTCTTCCCCGCCCCCCCCGCCCCGGTTTTTGTGTGTGTGTGNTTCAAGTGAGATTCATCTCAGGGATGCAAGGATGTTTCAATGTACACAAGCCAATAAATGTGATACATCACATCATCAAAATGAAGGATAAAAATCACATGTCAATTAGATGCAGAAAAAGCATTTGACAAAGTTCAACATCTCTTCATGAAAAGGACTCTCAGCAAATTAGGTATAAAAGGAAAGTATCTCAACACAATAAAATCTATATACAACAAACCCACCACCAATATCATCCTGAATTGAGAAAAGCTGAAAGCTGTTTACTTAAGAATGGGAACAAGACAAGAATACCCACTCTCACCACTCCTATTTAACATAGTAATGGAAGTACTAGCCAAGAGAAAGAAATAAAGGGTGCTTAGATCAGAAAAGATGAAGTCAAATCACCCCTGTTTGGATATGACATGATCCTATATATAGAAAAGCCCAAAGACTCAAAAAAACCTCCTAGAGTTGATAAACAATTTCAGTAAAATTGCAGGATAAAAAATCGACATGAAAAAATCAGTACCATTTTTATATTCTAACAATGAACTCGCAGAAAAAGAAATCAAGAAAGCAAGCCCATTTATAATAGTCACTAAAAAAA
>NW_007734618.1:25734-26624 GCF_000696425.1 Galeopterus variegatus | reverse complement strand
CAGGGGGTTTCACTATGCACAGGTTTTACCCTGTTACCTGCTCTGTCCGCTCTTGACTAGGGTGGGGCGTGTCTTCTGCAGCCCCTGCTCAGCACCGCCCTGCCCAGGAGGTCTTTCAGGTTTCTACTAGTTGCTCTGGGTGGCTTTGCAGCACTGTATAGGGCTTTCTCAGGACTAATTACCTTCCTCCTATTATTGCAGTTATCTGTGTGCTTGTCTTATCTCCCACACCGGAGCATGAGCTCCTCGGGGGAGGGGCCCACAGCACACAGTTCCTCTTTGAATCCCCCCCCGCGCGGACTGACTCCAGCACCCGCCTGCGGTCAGCTCTCCAGCAAGTTCAAGCAAGCTTGGGAGCGCTCTGATCACACTTTTCCTAATCAGATATCGGTTAGGCGTTTTTCTGAACTGATGGCCACAGAGATGGTATCTGCCTCCCTGTAACAGGAAGTTTACTAGGGCGGAGCCCAGGGTGCTGTGGATTGATAATCTGCCCTGCCCGCTCTTCCCTGATCTCCCAACGCTGGCCGGTTCTATTCCCGCCACTAGCCCCGCCAGAGAACCGCAGGGGGGATGGGATGGGAGGCCGGCCCACAGGCCCCAGGAGGCCCCGTGTGGGGGCAAGGAAGTGGGAAGGCTCAGTGAGGAGCCTAGCCGGGTGAAGCCAGCCTGCTCCACCCCCAACTGAGAAAATGGAGGCAGCCCCGGGCCAGTGACTGGCCCAGTGGGGTAGGCGGAAGCCAAACAGGCGTCTGCTCTGCAAGCAGGGCTAGGCTGGGGGTCACTCACAGAGCTGAGCCTGCTGAGTGGCTCCCTCTCTGTTTCCATGTTGCAGTCTCAGTTCTCAGCCACTGCTGCCTCGGGCTGCTCTCTCGGTCCGCAGTGCATCT
>NW_007734618.1:22257-24605 GCF_000696425.1 Galeopterus variegatus | reverse complement strand
CTCCCCCTATTCTGTTTATTTTAGAAGAGGACAGTCCATTGAAGGCTTAATTAAGAAAAAAATTTAATATGCAAATAACAAATAAAATAAGTTTAGTGAGTAAAATAATTTTTAAAACCTAATAAGTAAATAAAATTAATACATGTCTTCTTCTCAGATCTTTGGTGACTCACCAATGATGGCTGTACTACAAGTGAGAGATCTTTCCAAGGAATGTGAGCCTCTGCCTGCAATGGAAATCCAACATTGCTTCATGCCCCTTTAGCTAAGGGAATAGGGGAGGAACAAAAGTTATTAAACATTGACCTTCCACCCAGAGCTTTTTTTCACTCACTTAGCAGTTTTTATTTAAGATTTTCCATGTCTTTGCATAGCTTAATAGCTTATTCCATTTCATTAGGGATTAGTATTCCATTGAATGGAAGTGCTGCAGTTTGGGTATGCATAAATGTATCGAAGATGTGTATTGGAATTTCATTGTTTTAATATTCTTTTCTATACAGAAGAATAACGGTGAGCTTTTTTCTGTTTGTTTGCCTTCTGAATATTTTCTTTGGTGAGGTGTCCATATGTTTGCTCATTTTTTAAATTAACTTTTTTTTCTTTTTTGCTGAGTTTTATGCATTCATTGTATATTTTAGATTCAATTTAGTATTTCTGATATGTATTTTGCCAATATTTTCTACCAGTCTGTGTCTTGAGCTCTTTCCTCTTCATCACTGTGTAGTATTCCATTGCATGGTTATAACACAGCTTGGTTATTCTCTAATGAGTGTGATCTTGGTTCATGTCCATTCTGGGCCTCTAAAAGTCAAGATGTAGTATGTATTTGTATGCTGGATTTTATGTTCACATTATTTTATAGATATCACCTCATTTAACCCTTGCAACAAAACTGTGAAATAAGTATTATTTCCCTACTTTGAGAATGAGAAAATGGAGACTCAGAGAGGTTAAATATCTTGTGTGAGGTCATAGAGCTTGTAATTAGCAGAGCCAGAATTTGGAGGTTTATCTGCCTCCAAAGAATATGTACTTTCTACCACACAAAAGAATCATAGTCTTTATGGATAAAATAGTTTAAAGAGAAGGTTGGTATTTGAGGAAGTTCATAAACCTTAGGAGTAATGAACTGTAGCCATTTTTTTGAGAAATAATTATTTGGGTAGCTAAAGGTTGTGCCCAGTCTTTTCTGAAATCTAACCGTTAGAGACCTTCAGAGGCACACTCTCTCCCCACCACACCTCCAGGAGGAAACTGCAGACATCACATTGTTCAAATATTATACATGCTGTGGGGAATTAACATGCATCCCATTCTTCTCCTTCGCTTTGACAACTTGTCTTCCTGCTAAGAAAAGACTAGTTAGTGTTTCAGGAAGCAATATCAGCTGCTTCTTCAGGGGGTTGATGATTTGACAAGGCATGATAAGGGGGCCAGATGAACCAGGCTTTCAGAAAACATAAAACAAGTTTTAGTGTAAAAAAGTGCTAGAATTCATGCTGAAAATTTTAAGACCAAATACACACCCAGTGAATATATTACATATATTGCCACCAATGGTTTATTTCCCAATTATGATTGTTAGGTGATTATGGAAGGAATCCAAACTGAGCCATGACAGTATGCAGTTGTGGGAACCTGAAGGAATTTCTGAACTGGTTTTTACAGCTTTTAAGATACCTTGAATCCTGGAAGTCTGTCCATGAGTTTTAGGGTAAAGTGGTTTGGGGGTGTTTTTTGTTTTATTTTTACCCCAATGGGGAGCTTAAGAGATAGATATAAGGCCCTCGACATTGTACACCTGCCTTGGAGGTGACTTCAGCGGAAGCTCTGCTGGACAGTTCCCACATCCCACACACATTTTTCCACTTTCTGGCTCAAATTGTTTCTGAAGCCAAGGCTGCTTGCTCAGCCTTTGTGCAGAGGCAAAAATGCAAAACAGTCAATGCCCCTGGAGACAACCTTCATCCGGTAGAAAAGTCAGTCAATAGATAGATGCCCCAGTCCCTGGCACTTAAAGGGAAAATCCAACATGTGCTCCACTTCCCTGTTGCCCACAGCAGTACCCAGTTCAATAATGTGCCCTTTCTTGGTTTTTCTTCCTTCCCTGCCTCACTATCTTACTCTTTCCTCCTGGGACCACCTCCCTAATAAACTACTTACACCCACATCCTCTTCTCAGTTTCTATTCTTGGGGAAACTTAAAGCAAGACTCCTAAATTTTCATACATACCCAACTATTATTTTAGATATAACCTTCTCCTCCAGAAAGTCTTCTCTAACCTCTTCTAAGTATTAAAAAACATAACTAAACTTCCCTTTTATCACACTATATTTTAATTGGC
>NW_007734618.1:18165-22157 GCF_000696425.1 Galeopterus variegatus | reverse complement strand
GTTCTATTCTTGGGGAAATTAAAGCAAGACTCCTAAATTTTCATACATACCCAACTATTATTTTAGATATAACCTTCTCCTCCAGAAAGTCTTCTCTAAACTCTTCTAAGTATTAAAAAACATAACTAAACTTCCCTTTTATCACACTATATTTTAATTGGCTATTTATTTATCCATATTCCTCACTAGACTATGAGCTTCTTGAAGATAGAGACTATCTAGCACTGTATACCCAGTCTCCACCACAATATCTAGCCATAGCAGGCACTCAATAAATATCTGATTAATAAATAGAGACAGTAATGTGTAGGTGCTGGGCTATGTATTTGTCAGTCATATATAAAGGTGAATAATATTCTCAACACTCCCTTTGGTCAGTAGGATTCAGCACACTGGAAAAGACAAACAGGGAGACAGATAAATTCCAAAACAACATGTTTTGAGCTTCAATGGAGACGTGAAACAAGCGTGTGTCATGTCAAGCTCTTGACAGGCCAGGAAACGTTCTCAGAAAAGATATTTGAGCAAGGATTTGAAAAAACTTTGTGTATCTAAAAAAATATTTTAATGCATTGGTAAAAATAACTAAAATAAACAACATACATTTACTGAACCTTTATTTGGTACTTGCTACTAGTACAAAGGGCTTTTCAAGCGTCATTTCACTTAATCTCCATAAATAGATGTTGAGTAGTCCCATTTCCCAGATGAAGAGACTGTGGCTTATAAGGTTAATAATTTACCTGGATTTCCACAGCTAGCAAGAGATAACACCAGGATTCCAGTTTATCTAATGCCTAGCATTTATTATAATAATGCTTCTTACCCTAATGGAAGAAGAGTCAAATCGTGGATTATTCCTCATGGGCCATGAATTCTCATATGAAACCAGCCATAGGAAGGACAAAGGAAGACTCAGGGAAAAGGGATATGCTGTCATCCTTGAAGAGTGACAAACTACCATGTGTCCCCATTCCAGCCACATGCTCACACGACCTGACATCACATTTATTCTCGCACAGCTGGAGAGTTACAGAATCTGCCTCCTCCAATAATTAGAATTGTGTGCACCTGCCTCCTTCCTCACTCTCCCTTGATTCTTTCAACCTTTCTTAAAGAAGAAGGAGAAGAAGAAAGTGTAGTTCTACTTAGAAGCATCTTAATTTTGCAAGCACTTCTCAGGCATTTTAAATTAGTCCTTAGAACCTCCCAAGAATGTATGTGTGCACATAACACACACACATGTGCACACATGTGCCAAAGAAAGATCTCCAACAGTCACCTGGGTCGTACATATAAGGGATGATTTGAGAACACTATTCAGTAATTAGGGAATAATACAAAATATTTTATAGCTAAACTTCCAAGACAAGACTTCAAATTTCCTCTCAAAATCTGATAAATTCTGCTGATTGTATCAGTTGTTTTCAAGTAGAAGTTCTCAGTAGAGTCGGAGTGCTACTTTGTCAACACAGGTGAAATTAGTGAAGCTTGTCAGACACTCTTAACATGATCTATTATTTAAGTGATTTTATAAAGGTGGGCGAAAGAAAGAAGCAAAGAGAAAGGAAGGAAGGAAGAAAGAAAAGGAAGGGAGGGAGGGAGGGAAAGGAAACAAAAGAGAGATGATTCTCCTCTAACAAGAATAAGTGTAGCCGCTAAATTTTTTTTTAAGTGGTAGGGAAATAAAATTCATTTTTCAGGTGTTTTGTTGTTGTTACTTGTTTGTTTTTTCATGAAAAGAAAAAAGGAAGCTTCTTGTATTGCCTCTGTTCTGCAGGACACCAGGCAGAAGGGAAAATATCAGAGGGGAAAAAATATCTTTGCCCTTATTTGAAATGCAGTGTGGATAGATGAAAACATTGAGATCTTCTCATGGCCCAGATACAGCATAATTGATTAAGCGAGGATGAAATGAGTAACGTTGCTTTATATTCGGTAAAGGAACTGGCCCAGGCTCAGAAGATGGCTGAGAGACTAACCATAGATGGATGGGCAGTTATCAATGCTATATCAAAGGTCTGTTAATAGGATCTTGGAATGAGAATGGGGCTCTGAGTTGGTTTAGCTCAAGACTGTAAGAACTTCTTCCAGTAAAACTCTAATCCCCACAGTACTGAAGAAAGTGACTACTGCATAAAACATGACCCACAATTTCTGGTACACTTCCTAGTGAAGATCTCAAGCATCCCCTGAGGGGTCGACAAAGCTGTGATTCCACATTAATTCATACAATGGGTGCTGTTTTCCAGATGACCTCACACCTAATTGAATAAGGCAGACACACATACCACATGTAATCATGTTTATTGCATGCAGTGTCATCATTTTGCATTTATTACCCTTTACCAGTAGCATACGATGATTAAAAGGGCTGACTCTGAAATCTGACAGACCCAAGCCCTGTCAAAAATAGCTTTGCCAGTTTGTCTATAAAATGGTGACAAAGAATAGTACCTACCACAAAAGGTTGTTGTGGGACACCAATGCATGAAAAATATAGTATCTTGCATACAGTAAAAATTTGTAAATATCATCATTATTTGCATTTTTTTTTTGTCTTTTTTGAGACCTGCCGCACCGCACTCAGCCAGTGAGCGCACCAGTCATCCCTATATAGGATCCAAACCCGCGGCAGGAGTGCTGCTGCGCTCCCAGCGCTGCACTCTCCCGAGTGCGCCATGGGCTCAGTCCATTATTTGCATTTTTTGAAAGCATTATGCATGGGTTTATTAGCTCGACTTTGTACCTTGGGAAAATTCAACTAATATTTTTCAAGCACCAATTTCATGCACAATGCTAAATTTTTTCATGTATGCCTTCTTATTCCTCACAGCACTTTGGTGAGATAGGTATTATTTTTCCTATTTAAAAGCTAATAAAATCAAAGCTCATGTAGGATAAAATAATTTGCACTTCATAGCTTGGCTAGAATATGAATTTTTTGATTCGTGCTCAGGTCTTCTGACATGGACATTTGCAGCGGGTTGAATGATCCCCCAAAGTCATAGAAGCTTAATCCCCACTGTAACTGCTTAGGGTGGGAAATCCTATTATGGTAATTGAAAGGTGAGGCCCTGAAGAGGTGACTAGATTCTGAGTATCATGTCCTAGCGAACGGATCACTAATGGTCATCATGGGCATTGTTCTGAAGGCTTTAAAAGGACAGCATGTGAGAATTTCTCTCTCTGCTCTACCATTCTGCCATGTGAGACCCCTTCATTACTGTCACCCGTAAGGCCTTCACTAGATGTGTTCCCTGGAATTTGGACTTCTCAGCCTCCAAAACTGTAAGGACTAAATTTCATTCTCTTACAAAGTGCCCAGCTCCAAGCATTTTGTTATAAGCAACATAAAAGGAATAATATAACACTTGTACTCCATCATACAGTGTTATGTCATTGAACATACATAAATTTTTATAGCCCATGAATATTCTCTCCATTGGTATTCTGATAAACCAGTTCTCCAAAAAACAAGGCCTGGTCACTTGTGTTTCAAAGTGCCCAGAGTGAGGAAGTAAAAGCTTGATCCTACCTTCTTTCTGCCTATTGTTGGCTATGTTCTTCTGCTCCCAGGCTCCCTGAGGACCTCAGGCTTATGGATGCAACCTTGGAGACTGCTATGAGAGGCAGAGCAAGTTGGAGGAGCCAGGCCAGCACCAAGGTATAGCCAGACTGCAAATCAGAACCAGGCAAGCCGTAGAAATCAAGGCAGGGGACAAGAACAGTGGGAAACAAGACCAGAAACCAACAATGATGGGAGAATCTGATTCCAGGTGCACAGAAGCGTCCTAAGCAACTGAAGAGGCACAAGTAGCACATGGAGTCACCAAGGCACAGCTTGGGAAGCAGACAGGTTGGAGTCAACACCCTGCCCAGCCACTTACTCACTGTGTACCTGTGGGGAGTTTATTTCAATTCTCTTTTCCCTCAGTTTTCTCTCCTGTATATGGGAGCAATGGTATTTTCATGTAAGGCAGTAAATAATA
>NW_007734618.1:14904-16643 GCF_000696425.1 Galeopterus variegatus | reverse complement strand
AGGAATTTGGTGAGGTCACAATTCAGCCCATAATAAGTTTTGTGCTATTGCAGTAGATTCTTACTGTCATGGTACCCAATGAGCCACACACCTCCTTGGACCTATGCCCACACACCCATTTGTCACTGACTCTAGGCTTCGCATGTAACTTGCCTAGACAACAAGACATTCACAAACATGACCCAAGCTAAGACTTAATAATGCCTTGTGCACTGGGGCTTTCCCTCTCTTACTCGTGGCAACTTTTCTGCCACTATGTGAGAATGTCCAAACTAGCTTGATAGTGGCTGCAGACATGAGGCCCTCCCAGGCATGAGGAGCCAAGATCAATGGCTAAACGGGTGGGTGAGCCATCTCAGACCACCCACTCACGGTTGGTGTAACTGCCATAAGTGAGCCCAGGGTCATAAGTGAGCCCAGGAGAAACCAGCAGAATTACCCTGCTTATCCCAGCTCAAAATGTTGACCTAATAAACAATTGTTGCAAGCTAATGAGATTTAAATGGTTTATTAGCAGCAACAGATAATGATAAAGTCATAGATCTCATTCCGTTACTTACTTTTAATCATTTAACATTATGTATTCAAGATGCTGCTATTTGTGGATCCGTTTCACTCCTTCTGGCTGCTATATGGCATTCTGTCATATGCACATGTCATATTTTACTTATCCATTCTTCTAGGGATGAACAGTTGGGCTGCCTCCAGTTTTTTGCTCTACAAACATTCTCGTATGCATATCTTTATCTGCCTGTGTGAGAGTTTCTCTGGAAACACTATTCAAAAGTTAAATTGCTGGGTTGCAGGGCATATTATGCATACTTAACTGAACTAAATATTGCTGAATCGCTGTAACAAGTTACACTTCTTCTAGAATAGCTGTAATAAGTTATACTTTTAGAAATAAGAAGGGCTGGCCAAAGGACTTTTATATGTTTCTTACTGAAGCAGGAATCATTCNCCTCAGTTTTCTCTCCTGTATATGGGAGCAATGGTATTTTCATGTAAGGCAGTAAATAATATAAGCAAACCGATCAGATAGCAGTACTCAGTAATATTAGGTTTTAGAAATTGATCTTATTACTGGTGAGGAAGCCAACTCTGCCTCAACCAGTGAAGATTATTTTTATTTTACTTGGTTCTATTTTTAGAACTTGGGTAGACAGATTTGAACTGATCACCTTCTTCAGTACATGGTACAGTGTTATTATCCATCAATTCATGATCCACTTTTTAAAATTGTTTTCCACTTTATTTCTCATTCTTATCCCATTTTCTTCCCCTCATAAGCACCTTCACTCCATTGTTTAGTATACACACTTCTCATCTACACACGTTTATTCAATTACCTTTGTATCTATGGAAAATATACAGTACAGCTTGTGCGTGAACTTTTAAAATTTACATAAATAGTATTATATTAGTTTTCCAGGGATGCCATAACAAAATACCACACACTGGATGGCTTGAACAACAGAAACTTATTTTCTTACAGTTCTGGAGGCTGGAAGTTCAAGATCAAGGAGTTGCAGGGATGGTTTATGCTGAGGCCCCTCTCCTTGGCTGGTAGATGGCCACCCTCTCACTGTGTCCTCACATGGTCTTTCTTCAATCCACGCACACCACTACTGTGTCTCTGTGTATCCAAATTTCCTCTTCTTATAAGGACACCAGTCATACTGGATTAAGTCCAATAATTAGTCTACCCTAAAATCCTCGTTTTAACTTGATTACCTTTT
>NW_007734618.1:0-13338 GCF_000696425.1 Galeopterus variegatus | reverse complement strand
AGAAATAAGAAGGGCTGGCCAAAGGACTTTTATATGTTTCTTACTGAAGCAGGAATCATTCTTTGATGGTTGCTAGCTTTAGGCCTGTAGAAGAAAATAAGTAGAAGTCCCTAGCTGGAATAGAAAGGGTTGATCCAGAAATCAAAGCGAAGCTAATGACATAGGGAGACCTTAATGCTCTTTCCATCTATTTCTCTCCCTCACTAGCCTTATCTGGAACTGACATACTGGGTTTTTTTTTTTTTTTTTTTTTTTTTTTGGTTATTCACCCATTATATTTATTGAATTCAGTTTTCTCTTCTCCATTCCTAACATGAATTGTTATTTTCAATATGTTTATTTCTCCACCATAAAAAATCTAAAAAGTAATGAGAATTTACAAGTAGTAGACAATTTTGTTGAAAACAATTTGTTGAGTTATCAATGTGGTTGAAAACATGTAAAGATTTTTTTTAAAGTATTACATAACACTGGTAAACAATCAAGCTACAATGTTAACAGAAAAAATATCAGGATACAGAGTATTATATACTATGCTTATTCACAACTGTGATGACTGGAGCATTTGCTCTGAAGCTATTATCCAATGCCAACAGCTTAGTCTCTGGTTCTAAGGCTTTTCAAAGCAAGAGGGCAGAGGTCAGACCCAAAGCCCGCCCAATAAGTTTTGGATTATTACAGAAGTCCTTTCTCTAATCAAGCACGACCCCTAAGGATAGGGGCAGACCAGTCCAAAATCCATCTGCTATCCTCCTACACCACAGACATGCATAATCCTGAACAGGCCAGGAAAATTTGAGCTTTTAAGGCATTCTGGAGGAAAGCCAGAAGGTACATTTATCATTGATCTCAGAGAATCTTAACAAATAATTTTTAAGGGCAATAACAAGCAAGCGGTCAAAGATAACTGGGCATACAAAAAAGCAAGACAACATGAAAGAAAACCAGCAGAGGAAATAGATATGAATTATCAACTAATTATAAAATGACCATGATTATTATGTCTACAGAGATAAAAGGTAAGTTCAAAAGTGTTCAATGGTAATAGGAAACTATAAAAAGTGATATAGTGGATTTGAAAAAGCCAAACAGAACTTCTAGATATAAAATATATAATAAAAAGATTTAAGAGCTCAATGGTTGTATTGCACAGCATATTGAACATAACTAAAAAGAAATTAGGAAAGAAGATAGCATTTTCCATATACAGCACAAAGACAGACAAGAGAGTTATAAAAACCAAAGTGATTAGTGTCCCAGACGGAGAAGAAAGAGAAAATGAAACAGAGGCAATATTTGAATAAATAATATCTGAAACATTTTTAGAACTGATAAATAAAGCCAATCTACATATGCAGGCTCAGAAAATCCATATCTATATGCATATAATACATATCTATGTGCATCATAGCCAAACTGTACCAAAAATACAAAATAACCCCCAAAAAACTTATAAAAAGAAAAGATAGCCTCAAAGTATAGCAGGAAATAGATAACTGACTAACAACAACAATGAAAGGCAGAAGAGAGTAGAAAGCTATTTTCAATGCACTAAAAGATAACTAGTGCCAACCTAAAATTCTATACCCAGCAAAATTATCTTTCAAAAATGAGAATGAAATAAAAATTCTTCAAACAAGCAAAAACTAAAATTCTTGATTAAAAGATCTCCACTGAAGGAAATTCTAAAAGATAAATTTCAAGCAAAAGGAAAGTGATCTCAGATGGAAAGCTGAGATTTAAGAAGGAATAAAGAACAAAGACAGTGGTAAATACATAGGTAAGTGTAAACTAAATAACATCTAGTGATACACGCAAACACACCTACATAGAATTAAAATACCATATAACAATAAGATGAGGGAGAGATAACAAGTTGAAGTATTCTAAGTTTTATCAAGAAAGAGGATAAAAAATTTTATTACATTTTGGGTTTTTTTAAAGTAAGGTATGCATGATGTCATTTTTATGGTAACTACTAACACAGTCAAGAAGAAAACAATATAATAAAAATCTATTGTCTAGGTTAACAGTTCTGGTAATGCTACACATGTAAACAGGAACTGAACAACTAAGTAAAAGTATAGCAGGTGGGGGGGGCCAGGCTTCTCATTGTTGGAGTGGGAAGTTACAGACAAGCAAGGGAAGAGGCTAGAATGATCTATACGGTAATGGATTAGACTTGGGGACATCAGAAGAACCCACATTAGACTCAATATAGATACATATGGTTACATAATAGCAATATTTATAAGTATGTGTATACCTGTTAATATACATACATGTTTCTTTGCTCTGTCAGCTAAAAGGGCCTAAAAGAAACAAAAGTGCACCTAGAGCCCGGATCTTGGTTTTTGCTACCTCTCTCCAATAAAAGGAACCAGGGATCCTTAAAGGAATGGCTGATTCCAGGATTAAGGCAGGAAATATACAAGATGAGCATGAAGTATTTTCTAGTGCTAGTAAGTAAGGACGTGCTAACACACAGACACACACACACACACACACACACACACACACACACACACATTGGTGAGAGTGTGCCAAAGGGGCACAGGAGTCAATTGAAAGAGCTCCCAGTGGTCACAGATAGAAAAACTTGAGGAACTAAATTAATTATTATTGGGTTATAACCCAAAACATATAATAAATAGCCATGAGTCAATACTGACATCAATATATAATTGAGCACAGGAGTCAATTGAAAGAGCTCCCAGTGGTCACAGATAGAAAAACTTGAGGAACTAAATTAATTATTATTGGATTATAACCCAAAACATATAATAAATAGCCATGAGTCAATACTGACATCAATATATAATTGAGTAAATTAATAAATGGGGGGAGAAGGGAGGAATCTTCCATGCAGAAGAATTCCAAATAATTTATTTAGATAATCTGTCCCTCAGGAGGGGAGCATGTCTCCTTACTCTAAGTATGAGCTGCACCTGATGGCTTCTTTCCGAAGAGCACAGTATAGAGAGGAGGATAAAAGGTAACTTTACAGTGGAAAACCTGACAAACACTACCTTGGTCTCGTGATCAAGATCGATATCAACAGTCATAAATTATACTAATGGTATAAGTGCCTTTTATGAAAATGGCACTTTGCCTCTGTATTCTTCCTCCCCAAACCCCATAAATCCAGTCTAATCATGAGAAAAACATGAAATAAATTCCAAGAGAGGAGAATTCTACAAACTACCTGACCAGTGTTCCTCAAAACTGTCCAAGTCATCAAAAACAAGAAAAGTCTGAAAAACTTTCACAGACAAAAAGAAAAGCTTAAGGAGACAATATGACTAAACACAATGTGGTATTCTGAATGGGATCCTGAAGCAGAAAAGGACTTTAGGTGAAAATTGTAAGAAATCTAAATAAACTATGGACTTTACTCAGTAGTAATGTATTAATATTGGTTCATTAATTGTAACCAATGTACCATACTAATATAAGATGTTTATAATAAGGGAATCTCTGTGTGTGTGTGTGTGTGTGTGTTTGTAGTTTAAGAATATACGTAAAAGTTGTAACACTAGGCAGAGAAACTAAACATATACAGTGATTACCCAAGCTGAAGGGAGGAGTTTGTGACCATAAGGGGCATGTAGGTTATTTTCTGGGGTTCCTACAATGTTGTATTTCCTGATCTGAATGAGGGATAAATTGGTGTTAAAAACAGGTGTTTGGTTTGGTAAAATTCATTAAACTTTATTACTATCTGTTAAGCCATAGGTATATGTAGTTTTATCACAATAAAAATGGAAAAAACAAAGAGAGTGGAATTAAATACACTGAAATAATAAAGGAGATTTTCTCTGAACATTGGGATTATAAATTAATTTTCTTTTTCCTAATTTTAGTTTTTTTAATTAATTTATTTTTTATTGGAAGAGAGTTGATTGTACATATCCGTGGGGTACAGATTTGAATATCAATACCTGTGTTCAATATGTGATGCTCAAATCAGGATAATTAGTATATTCTTCATTATACAATGTCATTGATTTTCGTGGTCCTTTATCAATTCCTCCCTTCCCTCCTCCCCCTCTCTCTTTCCCACCTCTGGTAACCTCAGTTCTGTTCTCCTCTCTTGAAAGTTCAATGTATTATTGTTAGCATGTATGTTTTTTTATTTATGTGGGGTTTTTTTGTTTTTTTATTTTAGCTCCCACATATAAATGAGGACATGTGGTATTTCTCTTTCTGTGCCTGGCTTATTTTACTTAACATAAGTTTCTCTAAGTTCATCCATGTTGCTAGTAATGACAGTATTTCATTCTTTTTTAAGGCAAAGTAGTATTCCATTGCATAAATATACCACATTTTCCTTATCCAATTGTCCAACAATGGACATTTAGGTTGGCTCTAACTCTTGGCTATTATAAATAGAGCTGCAATAAGCATGGGAGTGTAGGTATCTCTTAAACATGACAATTTCCATTCCTTTGGGTATATACACAGCAGTGGGATCCCTGGCTTGTATGGCAGCTCTGTCTATAGTTGTTTGAGGAACTTCTATGCCATTTCCATACAGGCTGCACCAATTTACAGTTCCACCAACAGTGTAGGACAGTTCCTCTTTCTCCACATCCTTACCATCATTTGTTATTCTCTGTCTTTTTGATAATGACCAGTCTAACTGGAGTGAGATGATATCTCAATGTGGCTTTGATTTGCATTTCCCAGATGCTAAGTGATGTTGAGCATTTTTTCATGTGTCTATTGGCCATTCATACATCTTCCTTTGAGAAATGCCTATTCAACTCCTTTGCCCATTTTTTAATCAGGTTATTTGGTTTTTTTACTATTAAGTTGTTTGACTTCCTTGTATATTCTGGATTTAATCCTTTGCTACTTTTAAAATACTTTCTAATTTTTCTACAAGAAGCATAAATGTTATTTATAATCTAAGAAGAATAAATTCTACTTATTAAAGAAAGAAAGAAAAGCCAACTTTCAAAGAATATTTGCCCAGGAAAAGCCTTTATTTCTCTTTCCATTTACAGCTTTATGTTGTGTTAAAAGTTGACTGGAACTATACTAGTTATGGTCATTTAATTGCATACCAAACGGAAATGCAAAGTAGAATATAATGCCTGAAAAAAATCTAGAAATGCTATATTGTAGTTTTCCGCAAGTCATTCTAATGCTTTAAAAATCATTATCATAATTCCCAGTTTGGAAATATGTTAACAAACAACAAAAATACAATGACTTTGGAGAAGACACAATGACCCACAGAAAAGATGGGAAAAGTTGCTTATCATTTAACAGCCTCCATTTAGAAGCAATTAAGCATCTGGCCCTGTACTTTCAGATGTGATGTCAAATACCAGAGGGGATATTACATGTGAAATAGACAGCAGCTTCAGCCTGATTTTGTGCAGGCATTTCAAGGGAGCCACTCCACGAGATGTTTATCCTTAGGGAAGTCCTGTATTGGAGAAATTTTTTGATTATGTGTGACTTTCTGTAAGTCACACAGACCTCCCCGGGCCTCAGTGTCTTCATCTATAAAATGAGGGCTTGGAAGAAATGACCTATAAGGACACTCCTAGCATGAAAATCCTACACCTGAAGCCTATTCCAAAATACAAGAGGATAGATGTTATGATAAAATCAATGGTGAGGATAATAGCATTGAGTATTATTAAATATTTTAATCTATAAAAATGTTTTCCAATTTATGTTCATTTTATCCTGAACAACTTCTATTTTAACTAGGAATAGAAATATTATACCTATCATGGAAATGAGGAAACTGAGATAAAGTCAATACTGACATTCGGCAACAGAAAATGCGAAATTTCAATGCATTCTGAAAACATAGGGCCTGGTATTATGTAGCTGTGGGATCTTGAGGTTCTCAAGATTTTGCTCTTGTCTTTTCTGGCTGGAAAATGAGCAAATTGAACTAAACTAGATAATCTCTATGATACAACAAACTCACACTTTAGTAAGTAAAGGTGCTTAGGCCAAAAGCAAGGTATCCTGATTATGAAAATGTCCTTTTTCTAACTGATGGTCACCTCACGTAGCTTAGAAACCTTTGATGCATGTGGAAATGGCCTAAAAGTCACTCATTCGGATATTCCCAGCATCCCCACCAACCAGCACAGTGCACACAAGTCTCTTCTGTACCATCACTGAATCGAATCTATGGAGATCCAAGTTCTAACTCCAATTCATGGTCTCTGGACCTCCATTTCCTAATTTGCAAAATTAAGGGATTTAAAATACATCATGGACTGTAAAAGGTCTTTGAAGATGATTTTCCTGCTCACCCCCAACCCCCTTATGGTCACTCCAAGTAGGCTACCATAAAATTATCTGGTAAAATTTAAACTATTTTCTCTGTATTGTGGAATAGTAGAGATTGACCATGTAAATAATAGCAATTTTGTTAAAAATAAAATAAACATAAAGTAGTAAGACTAGTTCATATGGTTCTTTAAAAAAAAAAGTCATTATACCACATTCTGCATTGTATTATTATGTTATCTATTAATTTGAATATATTTCCTCTCCCAAGTTTTATTATATAGGTTCAAATTCAAGCTCTATCACTAATTATCTATTGACCTTGGGCAAATTTGCAAACTTTCTGTTCCTTGTTTTTCTCAGTTTGGAGGAACAAGATGAATATGCATGCGCACGTGCAGACACACAACATACAACAGTGCCTAAACACAGTAAGCTCTAATGTGTTTGTTATTATTATAAGCTACTTAATGAAAAGAACAATGTAAATAGTTATGAACTGTTGTCTGATAAAGGATTTATCTAAGTAACTAAATCCAATTAAAAATAGAGGCTAAAAGCTCATAGATGAAAAATCTGCAACTACTTACGTCCTAGGAAAATGAATTGACTTAGCAAAACTAATGGATTCAGTGTTTGTTTAGTGAACAGTTTATAAATACATTAACATGTTTCTTGTTTTCATGCCTATTTTTCATCTTCCAAACACCCCCACCTTTCTTCTGAGATGTACCTCATGCATATTGATGCCATGTGAGCCCTATGAGTTTGGCATCTGTCCCAAGTTAAGCCAGCCAGAGTGCTGGCATGGGAATCCTGGAACTAGAACCAGGAAATAAAGTGTGTCAGTCCTTGAGTGGTTTACTTCAGGATGGGGAGCTCAGACGATGTTTACATTCTTGTCTTCTGTGACATAGACTAGAAAGATGAAGGGGAAATTCCAGATGTCCTGAGAATTGGTCATATGTGTATTCTCAGGTTGTATGAGATACCTCAGTATCCTTAAAATAAATCTCCCTTTTGCTTAACTTAGCTACTGTTCTTTTCTTCCACTTGCACCTAAATGATCCACCCAAAGCAACAATCTGAAGGTCATCATTCATTTAGATGTCATTGAGGCTACACCCAAAATTCTCTAATGAACTTAGGCTTTAAAATGACAAGTAAAAAAATATAGACATAAAAGTCATCTGAGATGTAATAAGCAAGAGTGATCAGTTCTCAAAGAAAATTCTATGAAATCTCAGAAGGTCAAAGTCTGAATATTCTATAAGGCCCACAATTAGTAGGAAGAGGAATTAATGAAACACACAGGTTTAGCCCAGGTATAACCAGATTCGTTCTTTAGTTCAGATCTGAGATTCTGACTTCATGATAAATACACACACACACACACACACACACACACACACATAATCTCAGCCTTCAATAAGTTCTGCAAATTCAAGCTTGTCTATCACATGAGGCCAACTAGACTATAATAGACAACCTTGATCTGAGTGAGAAATAGAGAAGAACTCTAAGAAAAGGGGTGGTGGAGATGAATCAAAAAGACAAAGCTTCTTTTTAGATTTTCTTAAGAAGTCTTAAGCCACATTTCCACCATCTCGACAAAGCAATCAGAAGACAAGCTTCTAGGGTTAGGTAATGATGGATGAAGGAGATCACAGGCCAGGCTTGGAGCTGCTCCTGAGAATGGCAATGTGTCATCCTTCTATGTGCCCAAGGTCATGCTATTTCCTCATTGTCTGGAACAGTGTTAGATGCTTCCTTAACAGGCACTTCCTAGAACTGCCATACTATCACGTAGGTTTGATGGTTTCCTCCTTATCACCAAAGAATACTTACCAAAAATAATCAGGAAGGCTAGCCACACGGGGGGTGATTATAATCAATGTTATGGCTAGCACTAATATTGCTTTGGACTCCAATTTTCAAAGGGAAAACAGTCAGTGCATCTGTTCTGGCTGATACACTCTATCTCTCTGCCCCGACTGATTGAAGACCTGAGCCTTAAGCCACCCTGTAGAGAGAAACCTTCAAGAAATTGCAGGGACAGCAAAGCTTTCACCTCATCAAGGCCTCCCAGCTCACGATCTTGCTGTCAGCCCCATGGCCTATAAATGAGTATTTAGAAATGCCTTCACAAGTCTGACTTTAGGTGATTTCTTTTAATTGGCCTTGGTAGGGCGTGAAAGTGCAAAATTTCCCACAGAGTAACAAAAGATAGAGAAAAAGAGAGAAAGGAGTGAGAGAAAGAGGATCTGTCCAAAGAAAGCATCTAAATAGAGAGGGGGACAGGGAGATGGTGAGATGTTTGTAGTGGGAGCTTTTCTTTAATTTAAGAACCTCCAGAAGATCAATTTTCTTATCTCAATCAGCTAGGAAAAAAAAAATCTCATCACTATGTGACCCTCTTAATGTAACTATTGAAGTGTGTAGACAAAGGGGTGTTTTGTAAACTAAGATGCATATACCTAGGAGGTTATAGCTACTTTTTGATTCACTCATCCTGTAACAGTTCTCTTGTTTAGCTGATCAATCCTAGATTAAAAGTGATGTTTTTTCAGGGAAGAGACTGGGGAAAGAGCACAAGTATTATCACCTTAACTCTGGGTTGCCATTCTTGGGTTGGTTCCTAAAATCAAAGATGAAGCCCTGGTTCTACCACCAAACACTCATATGACCTTGGACAAGTCACTGAATCTCTCTAAGTCCTACTATCCTCACTTAAAAACAAAACTAAAAATGAGAGAGGACTAATGCCTACCTGAAGGATGCTGCTGCTCTGTGCTCATTCTTCCAAGTTTTCAGCAAACAATTACAGCTCAATGTGATAACTGCAATAATGACTATGAAAAAAATCTGTGGCATAAAGAAGAAGGAGCAATCAATTCTGTCTGGAGGAGTCAGGTCAGCTGCTCAGGGAAGGCAGATTAGAACTTGGAAGACTCATCAAGTCAACCATGAAAAGGCATCAACTTGAGAAAAGCAGGAAATAACAAAAGCCAGGTTGTTCAGAATTCAGAGAAAGAGACCTGGGCTCTGTGGATGGAACCTCCCACAAGAGGAGCTGTGGGAGCAGAGACTGCAGGCGGTTAGGCTGGGCCCAGATTATGCACATTTGGAATCGAATGAGAAACTGCACTGGGAAGCACGTTCTAAATTGCAACATGAAAGCAAACATCTGCTGTTACTATTACTTCTTTTCCTCTTTCCTTCCTAAATCTGCTTAATGCTGCTGAGAAGGCCAAATTCTCCCAGCATGGTTTCACAAGGGAACACTTTGAAGCTTTCAGACCTGAGCTCGAATTTGGGCTCCATGTACTCACCATGTGACACATTCCAGAACCTCAATTTCCCCATCTTAAAGCTGGGGATAATAATGCCTACTCTGCAAAAATCTTATGGGCGTTAGAGATAATTATATAAAATGCCTGGCACATTCCAGGTGGTCATAAATAGTAGCTATTAAGGTATTTTTATTAGAGATAATGCATCTGAAGTGCCACGATCAATTCCTGGCACAGAGGAGGTGTTCATAAATCCCCATCACTTCCTCGGAGGTAAGAAGAGCAGTCTCTTGGTTAATGTTATTTGAGAAGAGTTCAGAATTCTACTTCCTCTAACAATTCTCCACATCTGAAATTCCCACTCTTGATCATTCAGCTGGTTATGAAAAAACTTTTCCAAAGCTGGTTTACAGGCCAAATAGTTCTGTGGTCTGAATATGCATTAGAAATACACACATGCACACACACACACACACACACACACACACATGCACATGTACAAACAGCCATGCAGCACTTTCCAACCTTATGTGACCATAGAACACTTTCCTCTGTAGAGCCAAACTCAGTTGGGGAAAAGGCAGTTTTTAAGGTTTTATCTGCAAGAGGCCTCTGTTAACATTCAGGCATATTATCCAAGAGGAGATGAAATTTGAGCACCTTATTATTAACATTAGTATAGCAATAATAATATGTACAATTTGGTGTCTTCTATATGCTAGAATGTGGCATGCATTATCTCATTTAATCGACGTTCATTAAGGTCTTAAGGTAATAATAGCCACACTCACAGAATACTGTGTGCCAGGAACTCCTCCAAGCACATACATAATCCCGTAATTCTTAAAACAATCCTATGAGGTAGGTACCACTATTATCCACAGATTAAAGGTGAGGAAATAAAGGCAGAGAGAGGTTAAGTAATTTTTCCAAGGTGACAGCATCTCAGTGGCTAAGCCAGGTGTCAGCCCAGGCAGTCTCCAGAGCCCATGCTCTTAACCACTGTGTTATTTATCTGTCTCTTCAGTGACACCTTGCTGGGTATGTACAGTGGGGCATAGAAATAGAACAAAGAGACATTTCACAGAGAAATACAAAGATGCCCAAGAAAAACATGACAAATACTCAGGTCATGATCTGAGACTCTTTGAACAAGATATGCCTAGGCAAACCTAAGATATGGTATCATTACATCTGGAGAGCTAGTTATTAAGCAGTAGACAGTTCAGGATGCACAGTGAGCCAGTTTCATTTGCAGAGAACCCTGAGAAATTCACGAGAAAGTTTTTTTCATTAGACAATTCTAAACAAAAGAAGTTCCTTTCCCTGCCTGAACTGAACTCCTAGCTTGACATGGATCCTCTAGAGTCTAGCCATGGAACAGGTCTCAGCAAGAGTGGCTTGCCATATGGGCCCCAAAGAGACCAACAGCTTGATGACAAAACCATCCCTAATTGGACTAAACCTGCCCAGGTAGCAGGGCCCACCTGCTGCTGATTGCCCTTGTTTAGCTGTGTCTTCATTAAACCAATTCTAGGTCTGCTTCACTTACTATTTTTAAATTTAACAAATGAGCTCATACAGTTCCTCCATCGAATTTACAAAGCCACAGATTCAGTCTTATGTCTGGCTGAAATATTTTAAACCATAAAATCAACTCGGTGGGGCTGGAGCCTGGTGCGGTGTGTTATTGACACTGACGGCACCTGCAGATGGCTCTGTTCATCCTCCTTCAGGCAGCAGTCACACTATAGACCATGGCGGACTTTATTACTTTTCCAGTATGCTTGCTTGTCTTCTCAGGGAAGAGAGGATTTGTAGGAGCTTGAGAGCCCCCATGCCCTATGATCCCCCCTGCCAGCATCACTCAGCAGGTGCCAATGCTCTGAAACCAACAGGACACCAGCTCAGGTAAGAGATGCTCAGCCTGAGACCTCAAAACCTCTGCATGAAATAGTTTATCCCATAGTAGTTCAGCCAAATGACAGACTATTGCCAACCACGGGAAAGGATTAATGGGAAAATGGTGTAGAAGTGTAAGACAATTTTTTGATGTAAAAAAAATTCAAATAGCAAAAATTCAGAGTGGCCACACACTGTGGATGCAAATGGGCAGAAGTTTTTATACAAGTGGAACATAGCCAGAAACATAATAGGAACATAACAGACATACTAGGCAAAAATCCTTTACTGTACCAGCATGTTAGGAAAAGATTTTTTTTTAAATCATTGCATACTTTTTAATTTTATCAATTTGACCAACATTGTATAAGATTTTGAACACAAAAGAATCACCTTATCCACGGTAGCTTTTGTGAAGGAAGGAAGTTAATAGCCATTGATTATTTATGGCATGTCAAGGGATGTACATATAATATTGCAGTTAACCCTCACAACAAAATTACAAGGTGAATAGCATTGTTTCCTTCTTTCAAATAACACAGGTAACTTGCTAGTCGATGACTACAATAGACTGAGTTATGATTCCAAATGTTTACTCCCTCCCCAAGAACAGAATCTGTATCCTTTGCCATGTAACTCTGCAGTACCTCTTTGACTCTGGGTTTAGCTATATGATTTGTTTTGGCTGATAGGAGGATAGTAGATGGGATGCAAACAGAGGTTTAGAACGTGCCTTGCAGTTGAACTTGCTCTCTTGCCCCTCTGCCATCACTAGGCTAGACTTCTGGCCCCTTGAAGACACATGAAGCCGAGCCACCCCAGCTGAGCCAAGCCTAGCTCCATCTACCCTCACCCACCCAGCCCCAGTGCTGAACCACCAACACGTGAGCTAAGCTCAACTTTATCGCTGTCTACCACTGCAATTTTCTGATTGGTTGTTAATTGGCATTATTGTGGTCAAGGTTAACTGGAACAATGACTAAGTCAGAATTCAAAGCCAGACCCCAAAATCCACAGTCTTTTTTCTGTGCCATGCTACCACAGAGTCAAAATCACACTTGATATGTATAAAATTGGGCTGAACCAAAAGGGATATGGAACAAATTAATCTTTGTCATCCTTTCTCTTTTTCCATTGTGATATCTCATAAATATTCAAATTGGGCTGATCCATGCCCTACAAATAACGATAAAGTCTATTAAACCCATTCCAATATAAGTCTTGCCCTGGTCTCCTAAAATTGGGCTAGACGTGGTTGGGAATAAATTCTACATAGAAATGTCTGCTGTTAGATAAACAGAATTATAGTTGTTAAAGATTTAGCAGGGAGATGGTTGAATAGGGAAATAACTAAATAAATGGTGACACATCCAAACAATGAAATACTACCCTCTATTTTATATACAAAAAACTAAATAGGTATACATGTATTTGCTTATTTTTGCATGAGCATAGAGAAATGTATGGAAAACTACACACCAAACTGTTATATTGGTTACCACAGGGTAGACGGAGAGCACAGTTGTGAGTGAAAGATTATCTGCATTAAATTTATACATCTTTATATTATTTCACTTGTTACAACAATCTCATATACATTGTTTTGGTTACCACAGGGTAGACGGAGAGCACAGTTGTGAGTGAAAGATTATCCGCATTAAATTTATACATCTTTATATTATTTCACTTGTTACAACAATCTCATATACATTGTTTAAATCTATTTATTTTTAACTCACGCATAATAATTGTACATATTTATGGAGTACAGTGTGATACATCAATGCATGTATACAACGTATAATAATCAAATTGGTATCATTAGCATATCCATCATCTCATACATTTATCATTTCTTTGTGCTGCAAACATTCAAAAC
>NW_007734617.1:84749-89276 GCF_000696425.1 Galeopterus variegatus | reverse complement strand
GGTCACGCTGTCTCCTGGCACGGCCGCTCCAGACCCGTCGCCATCTTGGTTTATAAAATTCTTAAGTCTGGGAACTGCTATATTTGAACAACAGTTGTCAATATTGGAAGTGCTTTTACAGGCTATATGCAAATAGAGAGTCAATAACTTTGGGAAATAGTGGTTGGACTACCTGTTGCTTAGAAAGTCACTACATATGTTAAGAAAGTAAATGCTCCGAGAAGTCCTGCCCACTGCATATATTAAGAAAGTAAAAGCTCTGAGAAGTCCTGCAATAAAAAAAAACTGTTTTATATTGTTTAACCCAGTGTTTCAAAAGCTTATTTTAAAACGGTACTTTTTTTCCTCTTAATAATTGATAAGTTTGAGGAATGCTGCTGGAAGGTTTTCCAAGGGCCATAGGATTGCATTCATTTTCTTAAGACTATTTTTTAGAACAGCTTAGATTTACAGAAAAATTGAGAAGATAGTAGAGTTCCCATATACCCCACACCAAGTTTCCCCTATTATTAACATCTTACATTTAGTATTGCACATTAGTTAACGATTAATAAACCAATATTGATTCATTATTAATTAAAGTATGTTCTTTATTCAGATTTCCATAGTTTTTTTTTCAAAGGTTCTTTTTCTGATCCCAGGATCCCATCCAGTGTAGACACATTATATTTAGTCTCTTTAGGTTCCTCTTGGCTGTGGCTGTTTTTCAGGCTTTCCTTGTTTTTGATGACCCTGATGGTTTTATCCACATGATTTATGACTGTTGATGTTACCTTGATCACCTGGCTGAGGTAGTATTTGTAGTCTGTCAGGTTTCTCTGGTGTAGTTTCTCTGTCATCCCCACCCACTTTCATACTACACGTTTTGGAAGGAAGTAACTATGTGCAACTCATGTCTAAAGAGTGGGGAGTTATGCTCCTCACTTTTTAACACCCTTATTGAGATTTGCATACCATAAAATTTACCCTTTTAAATGTACAATTCAGTGGTTTTAACATATCCACAGAGCTGTGCAACCATCATCACTATCTAATTTCAGAACATCATCTCTCCAAATAAACGCCATACCCCCAGCAGTCACTCCCATTTCCTCCTTCCCCCAACTCCTGGCAACCATTAATCTGCATTTTGTCTCTATGGATTTACTTATTCGGGACATTTCACATAAATAGAATCATACAATATATAGCCTTTGTGACTGGCTTCTTTCACTTAGCATAATGTTTTCAAGGTTCACCCATTTTGTAGCATGTATCAAAACATCATTCTTTTCTTGCGAACATCATTCTTTTTTTTTGCCAAGTAATCGTCCACATTTTATGGATAAATCACTTTTTGTTTATGTGTTCATCAGTGGATGGACATTTGGGTTGTTTCCATTTTTTGGCTATTATAAACAACATTGCTCTGAACATTTATGTATAAGTGTTTATATAAACATATGTTTTCAGTTCTCTTGGGTATACAGCTATGAATGAAACTGCTGGGTAATGTGATAATTCTATGTTTAACATTATGAGGAATTGCCAAACTGTTTTCCAAAACAGACAAATCTTTTTTTTTAGAAATCTATCAGCAATGTATAAAAGGATCCAATTTCTTCATATTTTTTGATTTTCTATTCTTTTGCTTGTAGCCATCTTAGTGGGTGTGAAGTCATATCTCATGGTTTTGATTTGCATTTTCCTAATGACTAATGATGTTGAGCCTCTTTTAATTTGCTTATTTGCCATCAGTATATCCTCTATCCTATTGAGAAATACCTATCCAAGTCTTTTGACGATTTTTAATTGGGTTATCTTTTTATTGTTGAATTGTAAGAGACCTTTACATATTTTAGGTACAAGACCCTTATTGCACATATGATTTGCAATATATGTTCTACCATTGTTTTAGTTCTCTTCACTTTCTTGATGGCTTCTTTTGAAGCACAAAAGATTTTAATTTCAATAAAGTAATATTTACCTATTTTTCTTTTGTCACTTATGCTTTTGTGTCAAATCTAAGAAACCACTGCTCAATCTAAGGTCACAAAGATTTACTCCTGTGTTTTCTTCTAAGGTATTTATAGTTTTAGCCCTAACATTTAGGTCTATGATATATTTTGAGTTAGTTTTTCATATACAGTGTGAGGTAGGGATCCAACTTTAATTTTTAACATTTGTTCCATTTCATCATTGAGTTGAATTGTCTTGGCACCCTTGTCAAAACCAGTTTACCATAAATGTAAAGGTTTATTTATTCCACTGGTCTATACGTCAGTCCTTATGGAAGTACCACACTGTTTTCATTACTGTAGCTCTGTAGTAGATTTTGAAATTGAGGTGTGAGTTCTGACTTTTTCTTCTTTTTTGAAACCGCTTCAGCTATTCTCAGGAATTGAATTTTCATATGAATTTCAAATTCAGCTTACTGAGTTTTATCAAAAAGGCAGCTGAGATTTTTTGATAGGGTTTGAATCTATAGATCAATTTGGGGAGCACTGCCATCTTAACAGTGCTAAGTGCTAAGTCTTCTGACCCTTGCATATGAGATATTTTCATTTATTTTGATCTTTAATTTCTTTCAACAATTCTTTGTAGTTTTCAATGTACAAATCTTGCACTTCTGTTAAAATTATACATAAGTATTTTATTCTTTTAGATGCTATTGCAAATGAAATTGTTTTCCTAATTTCCTTTTTGGGTTTTTCACTTCAAGTGTATAGAAATACAATTGACTTTCATACGTTGGTCTTGTATCCTGCATCATTGCTGAACTTGTTTATTAGTTCATATATATATAAAGATATATATATTTCTTTAGGATTTTCTATATGCACAATCAAGTCACCTGTTAATAGAAATAGTTTTACTTCTTTTCTAATCTGGATGACTTTCATTTCTTTTTCTTCCCTAATTGCCATGACTAGAACCTACAACAGCAAAAGTGCACATCCTTGCCTGGTTCTTGATCTTGGGGAGAAAGCATTCAGTCTTTTAGCATTGCTTATGATGTTAGTTGTGGGTTTTTCATAGATGTCCTTTGTTATGTTGAGGAAGTTCCCTTCTATTCCTTGTGTGTTTGGTGTTTTTAATTATGAAAGTTTGTTGAATTTGTGAAGTGTTTCCTTTGTCAATTGAGATGATAATGTGGTTTTGTCATTTATTTTATTAATGTGGTGAATTATACTGATTGATTTTTGTATGTTGAACCACCCTTGAATTCTTGCACCCTGGGATAAACCTCACTTAGTTATGGTTTAAAATCCTTTTTATATCTTGCTGGACTTAGTCTGCTAGTATTTTGTTTAGGATATAAATCTGTAGTTTTCTTGCGATGTCTTTTTCCGGTATTGGTATCAGGGTACCAGTGAGGAACCCAATCCTCATATGAGGGCTCACTTCATAGAATGAGTTGAGAAGAATTCCCTTCTTTTCTATTTTTGAAGAGTCTTTAAAGAATTGGTGCTAATTCTTCTTTAAACATTTGACAGAACTCACCGGCAAACCATCTGGGCCTGGGTTTTTCTATGTTCTTATTCATGTTCATACTATCAGTGGTTAGCAAAGGCCTGGCTGGGTGTTCCTGCTGGACACTATGGAACATGAGGACTTTTTATTTCACCAGGGCCTTGATGTGTTCAACAGACAGGTCTTCTGAGCACTTGTCCTGACCCATTCTATGGGGTCACAAGCGAGGTTTATCCCCCTGCCCTTTGGTGGGAAGGAGACTGAACACCCAGTTTTGGGACAGACATACTCACCATCATCCAGAATGACCAGCAGTGGAGCCAGGAGGTCACACATGCCTTGGACATAGCCGATCTCAATGTGCTGCCAGATGTAGCTATGAGAGACACAAGGGGCCAAATGATGGCACACACAACTCGCTCTCCCACCCACTTCTCTTTTCCTTCCTCCCCTTTTTGGTCCCTATCCCTCACTGGACCACTCCCCAACCTCCTGCCTGAATCCCCATCCCCATCCCCAGTCTCACTCTCTTCAAACATCTTATATGCAGTCACCAGGAAGACCTTCCTAAAGATGAGTTCAAGGAAGACAGTGCATGTTCAAAAACCTTCACAAGCTCCCCACTGTCTGATGGGATGATGTCTGAACTCCTTTACCGGGGGTACAAAGCATTCATAGTCTCCTCCCAACTCATCTTCACAGCCTCACACATCACTTCCTAGTACCACTCCCTCTCCAGCCACACTGAGGTATTCATTTTGCACAAATAAATTACACATTTATGTCTCTGTGCCTTTGTTCTAGCAGTTCTCTCTGTCTGGAATTCTGATCTATTCCTTACTAATAATAGTCTATATTTACTGGGCACTTATTGTATACTCAGCCCTCTATACATGTATTGCACCATTTAATTTTCAAAATAATCATAGGAAATGGGTACCATTATTATATTATTTCGCAGATGAGGAGACTGAAGAATACAGAAGTAAATGACATGCCCAAAGTCATATACCTAATAATAAGTGGCAGAGGCAGTGTGTGAACCCAGGAAGCCTTACTTGAGGATATGTGATC
>NW_007734617.1:83205-84739 GCF_000696425.1 Galeopterus variegatus | reverse complement strand
CTTACTAATAATAGTCTATATTTACTGGGCACTTATTGTATACTCAGCCCTCTATACATGTGTTGCACCATTTAATCTTCAAAATAATCATAGGAAATGGGTACCATTATTATATTATTTCACAGATGAGGAGACTGAGAAATACAGAAGTAAATGACATGCCCAAAATCATACACCTAATAATAAGTGGCAGAGGCAGTGTGTGAACCCAGGAAGCCTTACTTGAGGATATGTGATCCTAACCTCTATGCTAAATAGTTTATTTAGTGTTTCTCAGTTTCATCAAAGTTCATCTCAAAGGCTGCTACTTCTGTGAAGTCTTTCATGATTTCTCCCTATGCCATAACCAGGCAAAAGTCAGACCATCTTTCCTTCTCCCCCAGCACTTTTTTTCATTTTAATATAATATTTCTCATACTATATTATAGTTAAAAACATGTTTAAATATGTGCATTTATATTGTATTATACAATATGTTATATAATATACAATTACACATTACATTAAATATCATATGTGGAGTATATTCACTAAATTGTTAGCTGTCATTACTTCTTGGGTGAGTGGGACTGGTGAGCAGAGATGGAAGGAGAAGTCTCTCTCTATATCTTATGAACTTCTGATTTCCTTGATTTAGATTTTTAATAAGCATGAGTTACTTTCATAGTTTAAGAAATGCCAATAATAATTTTTAAATGGACAGTAATAAGTAGTCTTATATCTCGGCTTAAATAAGAAAAGAAAACAGGACAAATTCTACAGTCCTAGAGAGACATGGCTACAAGTTCCTCCTCAGCCACTGCCCAGCAGGGGGCTCTGAGCAACGTGGTTCCTCTCTGAGCCTCCATATCCTCTCCTATAAAAGGAATAATACTTACCTCATATGATTGAGGACTAAGTAAACTGATGATAGTAAAAGGCTTAGGACAGTGTCTGGTATACAGTAAGCGCTTAACAAATATTCCATATTATTATTGTTGTTATCTAATTGTCAGTGTGGATGGAAATAAGACTCCAGGTAGGTATGGTGCCAGATTCAGAGGCTGAAAAAAGCTCCAGCTGGGCTCCCTGTATCTCCCACCTTGTCCATTCCTGCTATCCTCCTCTCCCAGATTCCCTGCCCCCTCCACCCCCAGCCACCTGCACATGATGTTGCGCAGCTTCTCCAAGTTGGCGGGTGTGAAGTACCAGTAGTTGCGGTCGCACCTCTGCACGTCCTTCTCAATCCGGTGCAGATTCACTGTGTAGAGGTCCAGCAGCTCTGGCTATTGGCCCCCAGGAAGGGAAGAAAGGAAAAATTACACACAACTTCACACAGGGAGACAGAGATGCTCTCTCCTCCTTCTAATTCTTGCCCATTGTCACTGAAAAGTACATCTCCCACCTGGACCAGTTGGGTGTTTGATTTGTTTTTTTGTTTGTATATTTTCTGGGAAAGCCTTACTTTACTTTGTATGATGAAAATTCTTTTTATTTCTTTATAAAATAAAACAATATTATGAGGTGCATACAATCATTATCCCCATTTTTTTTT
>NW_007734617.1:81391-83025 GCF_000696425.1 Galeopterus variegatus | reverse complement strand
AGTGAGCGGCCGGTCTGTATGTGGGATCCGAACCCTCAGCGGGAGTGCCTCCGTGCTCCCAGACGGCGCACTGTAGCAGTGCGCCACCGGGCCGGGCCATCATTATCCCCATTTTATAGATAAATAAACTGAGACTCTGAGAGTCACAACTGTAGCTGAAAGAGTATCTCTCTCTGCTGAAAACTAGATAGAGAGAATGAAAGAAGTAAACACAAATCCAATTCTGGGAATATATGATGGTACTTTAAAAAGTTCATAGAAAGATACATATTATCTTTTAATTCTATTTTTCCGTGAACTTTTTGAAGTACCCTTGTATTGGACTAGATGCTTTAACCAACAATCTTGATCAAAAGTTCAATGATATGGCAAGAAAATAAGAAATATTTAAGGGCCAAAAACTAACTAAGAAAGGTGAGAAAACACCAAAGCTGGCTTTTGTCTTGAAGGAAGCTGCCAAACTGGGAAAACTTTCCTTTATATTTAATGGTTTTGTGTTCCCCCTTCCCCAACCCAAGGTGAAGAGTCTAATAAGAGACCTTCCCATAAAAAGGCAGGACTCCAAAGAGCCACAACCTCCATAAGGGAAAACTAGAAAAAAACACTAACATCCTGGGATCTCAAAGAAATTGCCTGATTACTTAACGTAGAACATAGGTGTCAAATTAAGTGCAAAACATTTTCCTGAGTAATTAAGAGCCAAAAATCAGGTTTATAACTCATTCAGGTTTATAACCCAAATTTCCACTATCTGAGGTGGTCCAAAAGATCAGAAAATTTAAAGTCATCTCAGATTTGTTATGCCCCAATAATAAGAGGCAACAAACAAAAAGACAATTTTTAGAGATATATGACAGAAAGTTAGATATTCTTGAAGAGAGAATTAGTGAATTGAAAAGAGATCTTGAGGAGTCTACCTTCCACCTCGGCCTTAAATAGTGTAACAGATAAAATTCCAAGAAATATGAACTAATGTTCAAAAACCACAAAACATTCAGAGAAAAACAGGCACCATTAGTGACAGTCAGCATAAATATAAGACAACAGGCTCAGAACAATGAGGGTCTGAGTTATTAGAAGAATCAGGAACAGAATATAAAATAAGTATGTTTAATACAAGGGGTCTTCAAAAAGTTCATAAAAAGATTCATATTATCTTTTAATGCTATTTTACATGAATTTTTTGAAGTATCCTAATGTATTTAAAGAAATAAGATGTTAACCTTAGCAAATAAGAGAAAGACTTTATAATAATAAAGCAGATCATATTATAACATATTTAAAGAAAAAAAACCTTTAGAAAACATATTAAACACTCATTAGAGACACATGACAGAAAATTAGACACTCCTGAATAGAGAATTAATAAACTGAAAAGAGATCTGAAGAAACTATCCAGAATTCAGCACAGAGAGATAAAGAAATGATAAAACAAAAGAGAAGTAATATACACGAAAGGTAGTGTGAGGTCTAACAAACATTTAATCAGAGCTACAGATGGAGAGAGAAAATGGGGAAGTAGCAGCAGCTGAATAAATAATAGATGAGAATTTTCCAGAACTGACTAAAGACATCTAATTTGCAGATACATAAAGCTCAGGAAACCACTAGCTGGGAAATACAAACAAAAAAAA
>NW_007734617.1:77987-80391 GCF_000696425.1 Galeopterus variegatus | reverse complement strand
GCGGGGAAAAAAAAAAAAAAAAAAAAAAAAAAAGTCTACACCTATTCTCATAACAGTACACAACACCACAAAGAGACTGTTAAAAGTAGCCAAAGAGAAAAAAAGATTATTTTTTAAAGGAACAGCAATTAGATATACACCTGACTTCTCAACAGTGACAATGGAATTTGGAAGATAGTGGAACCATATCTTCAAAGTACCTAGAGAAAATAAGTGCAATCTAGAGTTGTGTATTCAGTAAGAATATCTTTCAAGAATGGGAGCAAAATGAATACCATTTTGGATAAACACAAATGGAGAGATAATCTGCTAAAGGGAATTTTAAAGAGTGAACTTCATATAAAAAGATAGTTATCTTAGATTACAGAGCTGGACTGTAAGAAGAAAAGCAAAAAGTGTGGAAGGCACTGAGGTATGTGCTTCAGCTATACAAGGGAGTAAACTAAGAAAGAGGAAATGAGCCACAGGAAATAGGAGAGAAGGGACAGGAGCCTTAAGATGAACATGGAGGAAGACAGAGGACAGCAACTATGTATCAGGAACAGCAGACTGGAGGGGGCCAGAAGGCCCGTGGGGAGAGTTCTTTAGACATACAAAACGTATAGAAAACCTGATGAGCCTGAATGTTTAAGAAGAGATTTAGAAAACAGGCAAAGAATTGGAGGGCTGAACTGATGATAAATATGTAGCAAACTAAGAAAGTGAAAACACATCTAGGAAGAGCAAACATTTATGCAAGAAAGAAAAAGTAAACACAGCTTACTACATGGCTCATGCATTATACCATTATAATAATGTGAACATTGAATAATCATTTAATTAAAATTACTATACAATTATGTTGTAGGGATGGGGATGGGAAGGTGTCACTTGTGGGGTGAAGATCTGGGGTGGGAGAGAAATAGAAACTAAGTCCTCCTCTTCCATAGTGGGGAGTCAACAGATAATGCTAAACTGGAAAAAAAAAAAGATCAAGAAGCAGCAATATATGGGGGTAAACACTAAGTAATTTGGGCAGAATAAGCAAATAAGATTGCCTGTGGGGAGGGCTAGATGGGGAGAGATGGGGNAAAAAAAAAGATCAAGAAGCAGCAATATATGGGGGTAAACACTAAGTAATTTGGGCAGAATAAGCAAATAAGATTGCCTGTGGGGAGGGCTAGATGGGGAGAGATGGGGCAAACATCTTCTGATTTTTGAACCCAGCCTTGTGTAAGTGTTTGACTATTTAAACTATAGGATTATGTATCTTTGATAGAAATAACAAGTTCTTAAAGAGAAAATAGATATGCAATGCCTGGCCCAGAAAATCCCCCTTTCAGTTGATGTTCTTGGGCATGGACTGTCTGGCAAGAAAGCAAACTTGAATATTTAAAATATATTGGACCTGACTAAAAATAATGATGCTCATCATCAAGGCTGCTGTTGATCAAGGCTTACTATGTGCCAGGCACATAGGATTTTAACTTGTTAATTCTGGAAGCAACTTAGGAAGGAAAGTACTAAATAGATAGAGAAACTGAGGCTCAGAAGGATAACATGACTTGCCGAAACTGGGATGTAAATGCAGGAGGGTTTATTGCAAAGCTTGTGTTCTTTAAATATTATATTCTCTTCCACATAAGTTGCTACAGTGAATCCTCCATGACGGGAAAAAGGCAACAAACCAGAGGTCTCATGCCCAGGTCATTCTGGATAACTGAGGTTTGCAGTACATCCCCACCCTCCTGCAGCTGGAGGTAAGAATATTGGGTAGAGGAGAGTCCTGGTGACTTACAGAGTAAGTAACGCCACTGGAAGACACAGGAGATGCCTCATTGTTGGCAGAAGTGGTCACGGCCAGAGAAGCCAGGGCAGGGAAGAGGCTTTCCATCTCAGGCTCCTCTGAGAGGTTGTCCTCACTGTCCACCTGGCTCTGCTTCTCCACCTCACTGCCCCGCCAGCCCTCCATGGTGGTGCCATCCTTTTCAGGCAGAGGCACGTCCATGCTGCCAGTGATGGACATGAACTCATCCATGCTCTCGTTGGTGAGGAGGTCGCTCTCCAGGCTGTCCTGCACAGCCAGCTCCTCACGGGGGGCCTCATCCCGGGATGTGGTGGCCTCGCTGCTCTGCCTGTCCTCCATGCTGCTGTCCGCAGGTCGAAGCACCAAGGGGGCATTCCGTTGAGCATCCAACACACTGTCTTCTGTGCTCAGACTGGGCTCCGAGTGCTCTGAGAGGCCCGAGGAGAAGTTGTGGGAGGAAGGATGACCAGAGTCTGGGGAACAAGTGCCATTCACCAGGTTTCCATTGGGGATCTTGGGCTGTTTCTCTTCCAACCTGCCTTCGACCTCCACCTGCTCCACCTCATCCACAGACTCAAACACCTGAGGACAAAGTACACAAAGACAGATGGGCTAGAT
>NW_007734617.1:75976-76691 GCF_000696425.1 Galeopterus variegatus | reverse complement strand
AAAGACCACGTTCCAAAGTCACTTGAAATATGAGCATACTTCCAAAAGTTTGTTAAAAAAAAAAACCCAGAATTAAAAGATAAGATGAATCTTTCCATGAACTTTCTGAAGTACCCCTGTATTTTTTCTCTGTGTGGTTATGTCTCATGAACTTGATTTATGCTAAGTTTCATGTGTCCCTATGTTTTTAAAAACTTAGTTTTGATTCAATTGATTTAAATTATATAAAAAATTTATCTAACTCCAGAGCTGAAGCTAGAGCTTTTCTTTTTTACTCCATAGTCAAAATTATGCACGGAAATGTAGCTTCTTTCCCTGTCCCCTCTCCTCTAGGTAGCCATCTAAAATTAATTTCTGGTTGTCTTTCCACTGTTCTTGAAAATAGAAGCTAATATATACACATACTAATATTTCCTCTTTTTACACAAAAGGCGACATATCATGCATATTTTTTGCACTATGCTTTTTTCCTTAATATTTTGGAGATTGAGCTATCTTTTTTGTTGAATGAAATGGAAAATTGTTGAACAATAATCTGATGACATGTATGTAGAAATTTTAGAAAACTACCTGACATTGCTACATACTACCATACATTGATCTACATGTTTCTACGAATGTAAAGGCATGCAGAAGGTTCTGAAAGGATACACAGAAAACTGATGATAGTGGTATGATTTCAAAGAAGGACAGGCAGGGATTAAGGATGATCAAA
>NW_007734617.1:72349-74598 GCF_000696425.1 Galeopterus variegatus | reverse complement strand
ACCCTCGGCGGGAGCGCCGCCGCGCTCCCAAGCGACGCACTCTCCAGTGCGCCACCGGGCCAGCCCGCATTTCTGCTTTCTGTCTTTAGCTTTCACCATGAGTGCATGCCCAGATTAGCCCACCAGAGGATCAGACATATGGAGCAGAGACGAGTCATCCCAGACAATCAGGTGAGAGAGCCCAACCAAGATCAACAAACCTTTCAGATGACCAGCCACAGACAGCAAGCCCTTGAGTGAGCCCCACCCAGCCTGGTTCAGAGCAGAGATGCTTAGCTGACCCACAGACTCATGAGCAAAAATAAACATTTGTTGTTGGAGGTCACTGACTTGGTGGTTGTTTATTATGCAGTGTTATTGTGTTAACTGACGACTGATACAGCATTGGTAAAGAGATTTAATTTTTCTTCTGAGTTCCTGCTTTGGGCTAACAAACTGGAGATTCTGTGAAGTTAACAATGTGACATTCCAGGACATGCCTGACAGTTCCTGGCACATGGTAAGTACTCAATAAGCATTTGTTGAATAAATGACAGTTAGGCACTGTGCTAGGCACTTTTTCAAATACACACTATCTTGTTTAAGCTGTACACAAACTTCCTCTATACATCTGGTTATTCCCATTTTATGGATGCAGAAACTGAGGCCCAGAAAACAAAGGTGCTTTCAGGAGACCTCAGAAGTAGAAAATGGTGGGGCTGGAGTTTGAACCCAAGTCTGATTCCAAAGTAAAATTTCTTCAAAAAAAAAAGAAAGAAAGCTGGGGTAAGACTGCCTGAGGGCCACAGACACCCAGCCCTCACCACTCCTACAAGAGCCCAATGGAGCAGATCCTGGACTTCACCATCACCCTCCTCCCATAGGCCAGCTGCCCATCACCTCGTTGCTGATGGTGGAGTCCCTGTGCATCATCCGGTGTAGGTGGCTGTCCAGGCTGGCCCCCGACGAGCATTTGGCCAGGGCAGCTGCATGGGACTCCCGCTCCCTCTGCCTCACGATCGCCTCACAGCCCAGCCACTCGGCCATGGTCTGTGCATAGCAGGCATGAATCTGCTCGTCCACCTGCCGGGGTAGATGCAAGGTCACCCGAGGTTCTGGGTTCCCTGGGGAGAGCCAGACCAATGTGAAAAAGAGTGGCTCTGACCCATCCAACATTCATGCAGTTAACATCCAACAGATACTAACTGAGCACCTACTATATTACATCCAGCAGTGGGTTGGCCCTGAAGATACACAAGAGTGAACAAGGCTATTCTTTCTTTCACTTTTTTCCTTCCTTCTTTTCATTCACTCATTCATTCATACATACATCCATTAAATTATTTATTGAGCCCCTACTATGTGGTAGGCCCTTGGGGTACCAAAGAGAGAAGACTGTTTCTTTCCTTTTTTACTACCTTCCATCTCTCCTTCCCCATCCATCTGTCCATCTGTCCATCCACCCACCCACTCATTCATTTAATTTGATAAGTACCTGCTTTGTGCCAGGTACCAAGCTAGGCATATGTAATACAAAATAAGCAAGATTCTGACATCCATCCATCCATCCACTTAAAGTATTTGCTGAGCCCAACATGGGGCCAGGTGCTGAGGATATGAAGATGAATGAGACCAGTCCTCTTCCTTTACTTACAGCAATGGCCCTACAGAAAGGCCACAGATTTCAAGCTTTTTCCTTGTGGGCTTTCAGAAGACAGGTGGGGAGCTTTCGTTGTTTCTGGGTTACATAGCCCAGGTAACTGATGTTCTGAATCTGCCAGATCTCCGGGCACAAATTGGGACAGGTGAGCTGAACTAAGGTATGGAGAAGCAGAGGGTGGGGAGCTCTACCCTCCTCTGTAGCTACTCAGCTTCTGGAGCCCTCTCTGGATCCATCCTGCCCAAGGGCCTGGCCTGATCAATTCCCTCCCACCCTCGATCTCCCCAAGACTCCCCAAGCCCTGCCCACCTGCCAATTCCCACTGCTGTCCTAGGCCAGGCTTCTACCACCCTCACCTGGATGACCCCAGCAGTCTCCTCCCAGCTCCCTGCTCATCCCAGCCCGGCCACTCCTACCCATGCACCTTTCAGTGGCCTTCCTCCTTGTTTCCTCTCCAGCCTCATCTCTCCATGCCACTTTTATCCCCTAGTCATTTATGTTTCAGCACCTCATGTCTACTGTGCCCTTCCCACTCCCACCCACCCCCGTACACACACACACACACACACACACACACACACACACACGCGCGCACACACACACACACACA
>NW_007734617.1:69564-71963 GCF_000696425.1 Galeopterus variegatus | reverse complement strand
ACACACACACACACACACACACACACACACACACACGCACGCGCGCACACACACACACGTACACACACTCCTTCTACAGCATGTTAGTCTCTCTTCCAGGCCTCTGCTCTTGCTCTCCCTTCTTCCTGGAAGCCCTTCTTTCTCTCTTTGCCTGAAGGCAATTCTTTCAAAGAATTCAGGTACAAGCAGCTCCTCTGGTAGCTTGCTTTGACCAGTCTCCTCCTCCTGCCTGGCTTAGGTGGCCCCTCTGTGCTCCTACGGCCCTCCTGTTTGCCTCCCATCATATCACTGACTGCCACACCCCCAATAAACTGGCAAGGACCTAATCTAATGCACCCTCTGGGTCCCCAGCTCCAAGCACAGGAACCAGCACACCAGAATCTTCAGTCGCTTCTTGCCCAGAAACCTCCTAGTTTGGGGCAAAGTGTGGCTGAGCCTTGCGCTGGTACTGAGATGATTTTAGACAGTTCACTGGCACGGGTTCTCACAGTTTGGAATCTCAGGAAGTTTCCATTTTCAACTCTCAACTTTTCTAATTACACCAGGGAGAGAGGCCCAGTCCACTGCTACTGTGTCTTCAATACCTAGACACTGTATAATCTCCCTTTTTACCAAAGAGAGAGCAGGCCTCTGGGAGGCTGCAGCATCTGGTTAGAACCAAATTACATCATTCTATTTCTTCTTATAGTTTCTTTCTATTTGTGGAAAGTCATATTGGTTTCCCATTTATGGCAGGGATTTAAAACCTCTTTCATATAAATTTTAAGTGATTCCATTTAAAGACAATGTTAAGTAACAGTACAGGTGGTACACAAATATGGAGTGTAAAATACCACCACACTTTTAAACTTGGTATGAATAAAAGAATGTAAAATATCTCATTAGTAATTTTTATATTGATTACATGTTGAAATGGTCATATATTAGATATATTGGGTTAAATAAAATATTTTATTAAAATGAATTTCACCTTGATGAAATGTCATAGAACTACACACACACACAAGCAGATGCAAAAACTCGTGAGATCCTAGTAAGGTCTGTAGTCTAGCTAGTTGTATTGAGCAAAAATGCTAATGCTCTAGTTTTTTTTTTTTTTTCCCCCTTTTTGTCTTTTTTCGTGACTGGCAACGGATCGCAACCCTCAGTGTCGCGCCCGTACAGGACCAGGACCGGCAATGGGATCGCAACCCTCGGTGTTGCTCCCGCATCTCGCTCAGCCAGTGAGCGGCCGGTCTGTACGTGGGATCCGAACCCTCGGCAGGAGCGCTGCCGCGCTTCCCAAGCGGCGCACTGTAGCAGTGCGCCACCGGGCCGGCCGAATGCTCTAGTTTTGATAATGCACTATAGTTAAATAAAATGTTATCATTAGGGAAAGCTGGGTGATGGGTACACAGGACCTCTGTATTGTTTTTGCAGCTTCTTGTGAACTTGTAGTTATGTCAAAATAATAAGTTTAAAAATATTGATTACATCTATTTCTTTTTACTTTCTAAAACGTGACTACTAAAACATTTCAAGTTACATATGTGCTACAGTAATCAAGACAGGTGGTATTAACAGAAGGATAGACACATAGATGAATGGAACAGAATGCAGAACCCAGACAGACTCACAAATATGCCCAACTGCTTTTTGACAAAGGTGCCAAATCAGTCAATGGAAGAAGAGTAGCTTTTTCAACAAAAGGTGCTGGAACAATTGGACACTCTTCGGCAAAAAAAATGAAACTTGACCTAAAAGATACACCTACATAAAACTGAACTCAAAATAGATTGCAGACTTAAATGTAAAATGTAAAATTATAAAACTTTTAGAAAAAATCATAGGGGAAGATCTGCAGGATTTAGGGCCCGACAAAAAGTTCTTAGACTTGACACCAAAAGCACAATCCGCACAAGGAAAATTTGATAAATTGAACTTCATCAAAAATTTAAAAACATTTTTTGCAAAAGACCCCATGAAGAAGATGAAAAGACAAGGTACAGACTGGGAGAAAATATTTGCAATCATATCTGAGAACGGGCTGTTATCTAGAACATACAAAGAACTGTTAAAGCTAACAGTAAGACATAAAGCAGAAGAGATATATGATGACAAAAAAGTTCATGAAAAGATGTTCAATCTCACTGGTCACTTAAAAATGCAATTTTTGGGGCCGAACCCATGGCTCACTTGGGAGAGTGCGGTGTTGGGAGCGCCGAGGCCGCAGGTTCGGATCCTATATAGGGACGGCCGGTGCGCTCACTGGCTGAGCACGGTGAGGGCGACACCAAGCCAAGGGTTACAATCCCCTTACCAGTCACAAAACAAACAAACAAACAAACAAAAACTGCAATTTTTTTTCTTTTTGTCGGTTGGCCAGTATGGGGACCCAAATCCTTCACCCTGGTGTTATA